>NC_044206.1:27959028-27976209 GCF_900880675.1 Sparus aurata | reverse complement strand
TCACCAGGCCGCGCTCCTGTTTGGACCCCTGACAGACAACAAGATGTCACGAGGTTAACAGACAGCGTGAAGTCATTTAATGGAGCAGTTTTATCTGACAACCAACAGTCTTTAAACTGGACTACATGTCTTTTATTTTAATGCATATCCAACATGTTGAAGTTCCTGAATGAGCTCCTGAACAGACTTTTGTTGCAAAGTTTCTTAAAAAGGTAAATAATGGATAAAAATGCAATGTGAATTCATTTTAATGTGTGTTTGTTCCTCTGCTGCTCTTCATGCCGCCGACTCACCGGTCGGCCGTGAAGACTCTCAAAGTACAGCAGACATTTCTGCAGGGTGATCTTCTCCAGCACCATCTGAGCCTGAGTCATGTCCTGCACACACGAGAACTCTGTCAGGAGGAGCACGGTTACAGAAAGAGACCAGTGGGAATAAAACGTAGGTTAAATGAACAGAGTCTGGTGGAGGCGATCGGCTGACACCTTCATGTTGTCCGGCAGGCCCAGAGCTTGTCTCTTCTCTCTCAGCCGTCTGAACAGAGACTCCACCGTTTCCTCCAGGGTGGGTTTGTGCTCTGACGCCCCCTGCTGGCCGGAGATGTACCTGCAGGACACATTAATACCTACTGATGAATCCACTCTGTACTCTGATTCCACTCAGGAGTACTGATGTGTTTGTTACCTGCAGGTGTTTCCTGCTGCGTCCTCCTCCTTCGACTCAAACACAGACTGTCTGAGTCTCAGCTCTGCAGAGGACAGAGGTGTAACTGAGTACATTTACTCGAGTACAAAGTTAAGATACTTTTCATGTCACTTTCTTCTTTTTTAGTTACTAGTTAATTTACAAATTTATATCTTTAAACACAAAACATTAGCAGAGCTTATAAAGTATTCTGTTACAAGTTGACCTACAGTATTTGGATGAAGTCATTTTCTTGGCTGCAGCTTCACAAACAAGACAGTTTATAGCACAGCAGTTTATTACTGCACTGTGTATTTCTACTTACTCAATACTGTTACAGTGCAGTATTTGTACTCTTACTCTTACTGCACTCTGTAGTTTCAACCCTCTATGAGCTGTCTTGATTTTGATATAGAGGATTTCTTTGAATCTTAGTAAATGTATAATCTTTGTGACCAAGTGTTCCTCTGCTGCCTCAGAACACGTCTGATCGGCACGGACTGTCACATTTCTTGGAACAACACTGAACTCTCTGCAGAACCATGAAGACATCCGGCTGATGGTTTTACCTTTGAGCTGTTTGCGAGCCTTCGCTAGTTCACTCATCACTCGGATCATCTCCGGGTTGGAGTATTTATCGTTGTGGGACGGCTGAGCGACAGAAACACATCAGGAAGCTGTTAACATCATTTCTTCAAGGATAAACTGGACTAAAGCTTTGAACTCAATGAGTTAAGGTCCTGCATTTGCTGTGGACTCCTGGTCCCTGCTGAGTTTACCTTGTAGTTCATCTCCTGCTCAAACTGGTCCTCAAACCTGCGAACCCTCTTCTTCAGGGTCTGAATCTGTCTGCTAAGGAACGGGATGGAGGAGGGACATTCGTCCTCCGAGCCCTCCGGCATGTCCCGACCCCGACACCTGGACCCCGACACAGACAGACTGTTAGAAACACGATTCTGCACTTATGTCCAGAAGTCTCAAGACAAGATTAACAAGGATAAAGTCAAGTTTCACGTCAGGACCAACAAGTCAGTTTGTCCCGAGTTATAACTAAAACAACACAGACCAGTAGACAGACCAGTAGACGGACCAGTTAGCAGACAGACAGGTGGACAGACAGGTGGACTCACAGTATGTACTGCTGGCTGCAGGGTGGTGATGGTGCAGTTTCGGGGTCCGAGTTGAACCTCAGGCTGTGGCTGAGGCTGGAGCAGCGGGGGGACGGCAGAGGGCTGGGACCTCCTGCCAGCAGCTGGAGGAGAGCTCCTCCTCCTCCTCCTTCTCCTTCTCCCCCTCCTCCCCCCTCACCCCCGGGGCTGCTCCTCTGGGGGGAGTAGGGGGAGTGGTGGGGACTGGGGGGCAGCGCTGCATCGGGGGTCAGGGGCTGTTGGCCCAGGTGGATGGTGGTTAACGGCTGGTATCGGGGAGACTGTGGAGGTCTGGTCAGAACCGTCAGCAGCTCTGCAGACACAACAGGTGTGAAGACAGAGAACATATTCATAATCTGTGCACAACCCTAACATGATGCTGGTGACTCACTGTGATGAAGGCAGGACTTTATTAACCCAGACGGAAAGTTAGGATTTCATATTATTACATAAATTACTTCTGGAAACACTTCAAGGACCAGTAGAACCTCAATCACCCCAAAATCCACCCAAGACAATGAAAACCTCCTCACTGACCAACAGAGCCACTTCCAGGACCTCCAGAAGCTCCTCTAGAGCCTCCTCAGTTCAAAGAGACCCCTAGAATCAACTAGAACCTCCACAAAGACCAACAGAACTACATATAGAACCAGTTAAACCTCCTCAGTGACTGGACCATCTACTGGCCCACTCAAAGTAACGGAACCACCACCTAATGACTAGGGCTGGGTGTCACCAGGCACCTCGCAATACGATGCTATCACGATATTTTGCCCACGATAACGATGATATCCTGATACAGCGATTCTGCCATAATCGATATATTGCAAGAACTTTCATCCACGATACATCACGATATCTGTGTCACTGAAGAAATTCAGAATTTATTGACTGCACTGAATCCATTTCACAGGAATTACAAAACATTGTCAATCAATTTCACATGAATGACAGCCAAGTAAACAAAGTGTATACTGCACAGTGACTCTTCTTTACACACACACTGACCGCAATTTAAATATGATTAAATATCGATATTTGACGCCAGTGTATCGATAACGTACCTCAAGACGAAATATCGCGATACATCATAGTATCGATATTTTGGCACACCCCTACTAAAAACCTGAAGCACAAATAGAACCTCTTCAGTGATCACTTGAACAAAATCAAGAATATCATAAGTTCTACAGGATTTAAGTTCTACAGTTGACACTAGAACCTTGTAATGGACCTGCAGAACCCCCTCAGTAGCCCCAAAATCCAACAACCTCTTCATCAACCAGTAGAACCACCTAAAGAATCTCTAGAAGCTCCTCTAGAACCCCCTCACTGACTGTTAGAACCACAACCAAAGTGGCTCCTAGAATCACCTGGAGAACCAATAGAACCCTCTAAATGACCTCTAGAACCTCATCAAGAACCCCAAAATCTACCCCAAAGCCCAGTACAATCTCCTCATCCAACATTACAACACCCTACACAACTTCTAAAACCAACAGAACCAACACTCCAATGACCATTAGAACAAATTCAAGAATCTCTAGAAGCTCCTCACTGATTACAAGAACCTCTCAAAGGCCCGTTTAAACCTCTACCTCGACCCGCCTGTCCTGCCAACCGGAGACTCTGTTTCTAACCATGTTTCTCTCCCACCTGATCATCAGTTTACCTGATAATCTGTCAGTATCTGAAACACACTCCATGATCCACCAGAGCCTTCTTATAAACAGCAGGTGAGGCACTTATCAGTTATATTATTGTATCAGCTGGAAAGAAAGCTAACACTGGCTTTGATTAACTGGAGTGCAGATTTAACAAGATACTGCTGCACGGCCACAGTTCTGGAGGACCTGAGTGCAGAAATGTGGAAGCAGCTTCAGGAGTGTAGCAGCGAGCGGTCGGCGTGCCTCACGTGCTGCAGAGGGTTTTCACTGAGCTATAAATAGCAGCACACTGCTGGTGGCGTGCTGTGCAGAATGAGTGGAGTCATCACAAAGACCGAAGCTACACACGGATGAACACGGTACTGGACCGTTTGGACCACAGGCGGTTTCTCCTCTGTGTCGCTCAATGAGAGGAGGAACAACCAACACTGAAATCAGGGGTCAGTATCTGATGGGTGGTCTGATCGCTGCCTCCTTCGATCTCTCTGTGAATGAATGAAAGTGAGGCCGACACTGCAAACTACTGGATTACTACGAGGAGTACAACTGCTACAAAAGTAATCTGTTACTACTCTCATGTGAAGTATTCCAACACCGCAAATAAACAATAACGAGGTCTTCTCAGGAAAAAGAAAAAATATGTCAATGAAGACCAACAATGAAATAAAGTGAGACAGAAAGTGAAGGTGTAGACAGACAGGCAGGCAGGCAGGCAGACAAGCAGACAGGCAGGCAGGCAGACAGACAGGCAGAAAGACAGGCAGGCAGACAGGCAGGCAGGCAGAAAGACAGGCAGACAGGCAGACAGGCAGGCAGACAAGCGGAAAGACAGGCAGACAGAAAGACAGACAGGCAGGCAGAACATGTGCATGTACCTGGCGGGCTGTTTTCGTCCGCGGGGACACTGTGGCACAGAGCCAGCGTCTTCCCGTCCTTCTCTCCGAGCTCCACCGGGCCACAGGGGCTCTTCTGCTCCTTGCTGCCCAGGGCAGGGGGGCTCTCCTCTGGGGACGGACCCAGCGAGGGGCCCCCCTCCACCTCCAGCGCCTGGAGCTTCAGCAGGGAACTCTGTAGGCAGAAGCAGAACATGCCAGACACGCTGATCCAGAGATTAACCTGGTCCCAGGAGGAGGAGGAGGCTGTATGTAGACAGTCAGTTACTGGAAGATGAAGGACAGTGAGGTGCTGTTAGGGATCAACGGTGCCAGATAATAGTCACATCCCAATCTCTGGAACACCACGTGTGGAGGAAAGGTTCGTTAGGATGGATGCTGTTCAGGACGTAGTCCGTCCCTGCACTCCAATGATGACTTAATTAACCTCGTCTCCATGAACTAGTCAGGTGTCCTCTGGTGAAACACGACGGGATGCCTCCTGCTTGTCCAGCCCTTCCAGAGATTAGTCAGTTACGCTCCACATGCACATGAACATTCCAGAAATACAAACGTTCGTCCCTCCTCCTCTGGCTGTTCTCTTTATCCCTCTCCACTCCAGCAGTTAGCCAGTCCCAGTGATGGTGGGGATGATGACCCCACAGCATGCCGTCCTTCACAGCAACAATGAGTTACCCGATTCTGTTCCAGTCCAGGAATTAGCCAGCTCCAGAGTGACTGAGCCCAGCAGTGACAGCAGCTGAAACGTCGTGAATGTTCATCCTGTCGTTCTGCACGTTCACTGATGATGATGCTGATGATGCTGGTACCCTCCCTCCCTCATCTCTCTCTCTCCTGTTAGCTCTCCACCTCTCTCGCCCTCCCTTGTTGGATTACTCATCCTCAGGCGTGTGGAGGAGGGAGGATGGAGTGGGGGAGGGGGGGAGGTGTGTCCTCATCAGACTCTCTCTCCTGAGATGGGCGAGAGAGAGAGAGAGAGAGAGACATATGGGAAACATGAGGACGCCTCTCTCTTTATCATCGTGAGGTTTTTCCCGCATCGGTGGGGGATGGGTTTGCTGCTGACGTCACTGTGTGTGTGTGTGTGTGTGTGTTTAAATTTCATTCATAAAACGCGAGGCGGAGGAGGAGGAGGAGGAGGAGACAGGGGGGGAGGAGGAGACGGGGGGGAGGAGGAGGAGGAGGAGACGGAGGAGGTGTAGCTACGTGCTTCTCCTCACACATCCACCAGCAGTTCTGCCTCCTAACACTCAGTGTGCTGCTGTTATTCACCTTTCAGCAGCTTGAATTCCTCCTGTGAGACGGTGAACAGGTGATTTCACCACCGAGAGCGTAAACCTGGTCATCACGTGTGTGCAGGCTAAAGTCTGAACATGTCAACACTCTGTGTGTAATATAAGGTGAGTTTTCATCAAACAGGAGAAATCATTCCTGCTCTACACATTTCATCTCATCCGGGCTCATTAACATACAAACACACCTCCAGAGCACCAAATATGGTCAACACATCCTCTGAAAGTCTTAAAGGAACAGTCACTGAAGATTAGACACCGTTTATAATTATATGTTAATTTTGTACAACATTATGTTTATTGTTTATATGAGTCTATTCTATTTCTTACCTTTTAATGATATTATTTATTTTTTTCTATTGTTATTGTTTTCAGTAATATTCTGCCGGCCTGCTGTGGAACAAACGTGCTCGTCTGTGGGACAGTGAAGGAATTCTGATTCTGATTCTGATACCATGAACTTTGTTTCGGACAACTGTCATGTACTGACGGTCCCTCGATGAAGCCCCGGTGTCTCCAAGATCTAACCAGGATCAGGATCTAATCGTCCTCTTACTGCCAAGCCGGGTCAGACTGGCGCGGCCGGTTCTGGAGCGCATGTCGTGTTTAAGTACCGTTTTACAGCACAGTCTGTTGACGCGATGTGTTCAAAGTCCAAACAAACAATGAATCAAACATCTTTGAGTCCCATGTCGCAGATCAACTCGTGTCTTTGCAGTCGTCAGAGGGAGAAAGAGGTCCGAGCAGCACCAGAGACAGATGTGATGGACTCCACGCTGCTCAATGAGAGCGTTACTTCCACGTTGGCCACACCTGCTGTCTGAATGATAAACATGTTCTAAAATAACTTCATATCTGGAAATCATGAATATATTTTACTGCTGTTTCCATCTCACAGCTCAGTCAGCTGCTGAGAGCCCAGCTAACCCGAAGAAGTGAATTAAATATCTATATTTTATATTTTCCAAACGGTCCACATCCATCTTGTGAAGGAAGACTGTTTTAAACCGACAGAATGTGAGTCCGTTAGACCGGAGCTGGTTGATTGCAGATAAATTCTTGATTGTGCATCGTAGATATTGTAAATCTCTTACGTTCATTTACTGGACTGAACACATTCTGGTGGAATTCTGGTTGGAAATCATAGGAATTTACACAACATCGTTTCATGAATACTAACAAACGTCTTCTAAAACAACTTTGAGACATTCTGCTCACCTTTTGGTTTTTGGTGTGATTCAGCGTACAGATGATCGTTCAACAAGACATCAGGAGAACTTTCTTCTTTACAGGTGTCTGCAGGCAGGTGAACACCGCCAACACCAAACGATCTGAGTTTAATCGACTGTGTTGATCCTCACTGTGGACTGCGTGCAGGCAGAATTCCTCAGAAGGCCTCGAGATTCAGAAAAAATCTTAACCTTGTTGACAAAATGTATAATGTTAAATTAAAACACATTTGCAGTTCATATAAATATAAATATAGATATAAATATCAATAAAAGGCCTGTTAAATTACGCTGATGGTCCACATGTGTAACATCAGTGTACTGACTGAGTCCGGAGCAGCAGCACTGTGAACACGGCGCTGACACGCTGACACCTGCTGGTCGGTTTGCAGAACTACAAGTTAAAGAAAAAGTGGAGCGACTGAGACAAACAGACCTCGAGCAGAAACATGAGCTGTGGTGTGAATGATGTCAAAAACTATGATTTAAACTATATATAAAGTATTTTTTCCTTCATGTTTATTCACCGACTGATCTGCATAAAACTCCCACAATCCACCTCAGTTGGCAGCCGGTCTCACAGAACCAGGTTCCAGGACCTGGACCTGGATCAGAGGAATACGTGTCACTGAGTGCAGTATGTAACCCACACAACAGGCTTCAGTCCTGAGTGGAGACCTTGAATCGGACTGTGTGTTGGCTGATGTCCTCCAAATATTCAGAATCACCAGTAAGTGATCGTGTTCTGGTTCTGGTCTGGACACACCTGATAAATTGGGAATGATAGAGAAGATCAGCTTGGTCACTTGTGCAAAGATGTGAAACACTAACACTATGTTTCAAATCTTCCCGACATTTATGCGTCATCTGTATTTTTCTGGAAACAGCGCGTCCATCAGCACATCAGCTGGGTTCAGATGGGCCGTGGTACTGCAGCACGGGGGACCGACAGACTTCCTCTCTGAAAAACAGCAGAACTCATAAAATGATGACACATTTAGTAGAAGTTAAGGGTGACGCTGATGAAGGAGTAATGTCCCGATCAGGAACAATTCACTGTCATTCTTTCCAGACTCGTTCCCTTTCAGGTCTATTGTATGTTACAGACAATATGGTGGAGTACTGACAGTGAATACCTGGACAGAGCTAAAATCTTTGGTGAAAAATCTGTCGGCCGAATGAAAGAAGAAGCTCTAACAGACACAGAGAAGTTGAAGAGTCTCATTTCTCTGAAGGTTTGGTTGGTAATCACAGCCATGTCTTTATTTTTGCAGGTTGTTTAATGGAGTTTTGCTCATACAGACACCAGTTGAGTGGGATTAACAAATAGGGTTTTCAGTATCCTTCAAAATAAAAGACACAATGAGTTTCGTCACAGACGCTGTTCAGTTAAATAACTTTAAATCTCTGATGCGTTTAATGCCTGATAAAGTGTCAGAACGAAGCTGTGTGGTTAGCTAGCTCTGTTTAGCTTCCAGCTAACAGTTAGCTAGCTCCTCCATGTCAACTCAGGGATTTCACAGCAGTTTGAACTTTAGTGAATAACTTCCTGTAGTTCACAGCGGGCCACAGAGACCATGGACCCAGAACTAGAACTAGAAGGGTCTTCCAAGGCCTTCATTGCTCTGCTTGGTGCAAAAGGTTGTCAGTTTGAGTCCCGTCTAGGTACATCAGGTAAAAAGTTACTGAACTTGGTGAAGCACTGAAGCATTTTCTTCTTGACTAGAATCCACAGAGGAGATTTTACTTAAAACAAGTGTTCTGTTTGTAGAATATGATGTGATAGATTAAACCAGCGAACAATATAAAGCAGTTCACTTTAACCTCAACTGAACTCTGAATGAGTTCACCTGGTAGCTCCTCACGGTGTGTTAGCACTACTTTTATTTAAGTATCTTAATATTTCTTCCAGCTGACTGAAACAAACCTGACCAGCTGTGGAATAACGAGACATTTGATCTCAGTTTTGCAGATGGTTATTAAATTATGGGGCAACACCTACATTTTTTTATATATAATTTAACCAAACTGAAATTCTTATTTCTTATGTATGACAGTGCATCATTACTGACACTACTGTCTTCCCCTGGCTCCGGTCTATATGAACAGAGAGACAGAGACAGCTTTTTTTGTAGAGATTTTATTTTTTTTCACAGATCAAACTTTGGCAAACTTGTTTTTGTTTTGTTGCTAACAGTCATGCCCATAAAGCTTTTCTGAACAGAGAGACAGAGCGAGTCAGAAAGTTCCTTTAGCTACCACAGCAGCCACTGTCATGATGATAACAATAATAATAATAATAATAATGATAATAATAATAATAATCATCATCATCATCTACAAACAACTGAGACGTTATAAAGCACTATATTCCCAGTATATACAAATAAATCAGTGACACTCGAGCTTCATAACAACAAAATATCATCACTAAGAATCAATATAAACATAAATATTTCTTCTTCTGGTCCAAACATCTTTTTATAATCAGTTTTTGCTCTGATTGCAGATTTCACTGTTCACAGCTCAACATAAGTTAAATCAGACACGTGGAAGCAGGCTGTGCCGTCAGTGTGCGGTGGTGAAGTGAATTTCATAATCTTCCTCTGACTCATTTAAAATATTTCACATTGCGAGCGCTGGCAGGACCCCAAACCACGAGGACACAATCCCCCACTGGCTTCCCACCATGTTCCTGGCCACCACGCCCGCTGTTTCCCCGCTTCTAATCTTTATGCTAAGCTAACTGGGCTAACCATGTCCTGTCTCCAGCTTCGTACTGAGCACTCAGAGAAACAAAGACAACAGACTATTTCCACCACTTCCTGTTTGGATGGTGTTGAGCGTCTGACTGTATTCTGCCCTCTGGTGGTGAAAACAGAACATTTCCAGTATTTTCATGCAGAGCTGCACAGAAGTCACATCACTGATCAGTTTACAAAAGTATCACAACAGGTTCAGGCTGCTAATACAAAGGCTTCGTACCAAATTGAGACGACTATCAGCTGCTTTCACAAAAGGCTATGAAATATCAACACAATCTGAAATAAACAGAATCATCACTTTTTATGGTTAAACTTCTCGATCGTGGAGGAAATGCAAACCTCAAAGACTGCGTTACTGTAAGCCTGTGAAACTAAGATTCTCTCAGAGTGTAAAGGTTTTATTTCTTCATCAGTCTTCAGAAGAATTGTTTGTGTTGCGGTTGCGTTTTATGCTGCAATCTCACCACGTTTAGTAAAAGTCTACATTTAGAATCTGAAGTTCACCAGAAAGACAATCTGCTGTTGTCTGAGTATGATCCGGCTCTGATCCGACTCTTCATGGATCAACTTCTTAATCCCTGCGTCAGAACTGCTCCTCTGCCTGAACAGGTTGGTCAAAGTCTGTCTGATAATCTTTATTTCTCTTATTCTTCATTCATTTGACACAGAAGCAAATGTTGAGTGAAGAGTTTGAAGGTTCATAGTTAAACTCAGAGACTGTTGACAGAACAATGAGGATCATTCAGCAGCTGTTGTGGAGATTTAAATATCACTTGATCTATGAAAATGTTTTCATTTTCCTTTCTGTTTGAGAACTTTTGGGGAGACACTACAGGTTTCTAACAGATCTCACACTGGAACTTCCCCAGTTGAAAAGTTTTCTGATATTTGATGTTTTTATGTACAAATGTTTCATCAAGTTGTTAGAAAATGTTCTCACATTTCAAGATCAGAAATGTAAAAGTGAATAAAGCCAGGTTAGAGTCAAAGGTTTTTACAGAGGAAACGTCTTTTTTACCATTCCATAAATCAGAAAATACTGACAGCAGACACAAAAAATCCATTTGTTAATGTTGTTAGAATTCAAATGTTCAATAAATCAGGCTGTGAATGATGTGTGAACAAAGGCAGAGTCCTCTTCAACATCGAATGCAGCAGACTTTGAGTTGATTTCTTCACTTTGGAAACAACTGAAATCTCCACTGATGAAGAAAGACCGTGTGATTCACTAAGATAACCTCCAGAACAGCTACTAAATGAACCCTTTTGGTGATATTGTTCTGTGAAAGACTGAAGTTGTTATTTCTATAAATCAACATATTGACTACTGACTCTGAACACAAGACGATAACATCCTTATTCTAAATCCTGCCATCACAGCTCTGATTGGTTTGTTTTTTTCTTTTTATACAACCAGGAAACAGTCGAGAAAGATCAAAACACCAGACGTGTTTGATTTGTTCGTCAGAGGTGAAGGTGATTCTGAGGTCTAGAACCACAAAGTAAGTCGATCAAGAGCCTTAAACACAAAACAGGAACAATCCTCAAGCTTGTCGATTTTGAAAGAAAAACCTCATAAGAAACTCAACCAAGTCGTGCGTGTGTGTGTGTGTGTGTGTGTGTGTGTGTGTGTGTGTGTGAATGTGCAAAATTATGTAGGAAGTCTTTGAAATATGTACAAAATATCTGCTGTCATGCTATGATCCAAAGATTCACAACATAACGAATGACAGAAAGGAAAGTTTAAAAGTAGAAATTTTCGTCTCATCATCTGGTGAGGCGGAACCGCAGCTGCTACACCCAGACCTCTTTCTGTCTTTGGATTTTTAAAGTTCCCAGAAATGAAATGAGAAGTGAAGGCATCATGGTGACCTCGAGTGTGTCGTTCAGTCTTAAGTTCGTCTGTCCGTCACTCGGACTGCAAATTCATCCTGTAGCCCGCTCTCAGAGGGCCAAACCTGGGTTCACAGGGTCAGAAAAGCCCCTAAAGACTTCCAGAACCGCCTCCAGTCCACAAAACACAAACACCAGATTTCACAGGACAGGCAGCAGTGATAGCAGAAGTATAATCTCCCTCTTAGGGGTCAAAGGTTAAGTGTCGTGATCAAGGACACTTGACAGTAGCAGAAGCTTCACTTTGGCTGAAGAATGACAGGGTGTCCATGATGTCGTTAGGAGGTATCTGAAGGGACAATTTAAAGCCTTTCTTAGCTTCTGGAAACACAAAAACTGTCACTAACTGTTTCAGTAATTACTCACAACCCAAAACAGGCTGTAGGCCTCATGAGACCCTGCGTTAAATGTTTCCATAACAGGAGTCCCAGAAACCAACACTTCACCACCCTGCTGTAAACACACATTTGTTTAAGGATTCTGATCTATCACAACACTAAAATCAGCAGCAGGTGATGCAGATAACATTGATTGTCTCGTTACAATGCAATCCTCTGCTGGCAAAACTTTGGTCCTGGAACTTACATGGATCCCACTTGACACTAATCACCCATCTTAACACCGTCACAGACCGAGAAAACCTTCTCATGGCAAATCTGCCAAAATGCAAAAGAGAGACTGCTCAGGAATGACCCAGGGAACATGACAAAACCCTAAAGTTGGCCTCCAAATTCTCCAGATCCTAATCAGATCTAGCATTTGTGCAAACAAATCCATAGTAAAGACTCCATGGATCCGACTTAGCTCTGTAAGGACACAGGACCTCTGGGTGTGTTCTGTGACGTCTAAAGGGCACCTGCAACAGATTATTTTAGTCCAGCTGGTCCATTGTGAGGTTTCTGGGGGCATTTGCTGCACCACTTACAACCCTCAGGACTCAAAGGATTCACTGCCAACGTCCTGGTGCCAGGGACCACATGACAGCCCTAGAGCAGGACCTCCACAGGTCGAAGCCAAGCCTGATCCAAAGTTAGGCCTCAACGGATGATACTTTGCGAGAAGTTCCATGGATGCTCAATCTGACTGGATCTTGGGAATTTGGTGGCCAGGTGGACATCTCATTCCTGAGCAGTTTATGTGTCCTGGTGGGGAAGACACTACCATCACTGAGTGCTGCTGCTTTGAGGGGATGTACTTGGTCTGCAACAGTGTTTGGGTGTGTGGTGTCAAGAAGCATCCATGTGAATGCCAGAACCAAAGGTTGCTCAGCAGAACGTTTGATTGTAAAGAGATGATCAATGTTCACTAAACCCATCCGCGGTTTTAACATGTTGGCTGATCACTGTATGCACCATGTTATTGAATAAAAATATTTATATCATATTTATGGTATGAAAACTAGATTCTGGATAGAGAGCCCCTAAGTAATACAAGGCCTCACTTGCCCACTTTGCTGGTTTGATAATCCACCCTTGTCTGGGAAGCACTTTGTGACAATATTTGCCCCCATGAGATCGACTGGCTTCATCACTGACTGCCATCAAACTATCTTTGTGTGTTGCAGCAATATATTGGACAAAAAGCATAGCCGTTGCTGTGTAACTGACTGCTGACAGTGAAAATACCCAAAGTTCAGCTGCAGCCACTCAAGGAATCTGTGGTTCTGGGTTCATGTCTCTCAGAGTGCCTCCAAGGCCTAACAAAAATGTCTTTCTGCATCACTGGCACGTTTTGTTGATGATCCTCCAGAGTTCTCGGCAACTTTACCCAGTCATGCAACTTAAGGTCATGCTTTTAATCTTGCCAAAAAGAAGGTCAAATGTGGAGGACTGATTTCCTGCTCGTACAGACTTGATAACCAGCGGTCTTGCAGCAAGATATGGTACATAAAGCCAGAACCAGAATCAGGGCTGTTGTCTTTCTTGCGTCATTGGCCCATTTTTGTTGGTGGAGTGATAATGTTCCAGAGTTCTGACAGCTATCTAAGATCTGAAGGAACGCGGAGGACATTCTCAGGTTCTAAAAGTAAAACTTGTCCAACTGTAACCAAGGATGCATTGTTCTGAGATTTATTGGACAGATTTAATTCTCTAAGAGACTTGAACAAGTGGCTCTGGTCTCAGTACAAGGGACACCCTGTCAAAGTGAACAGGTGTAGTTTGTCTCATCCTTGGAAATCCTCTCAGATGTTCTGGCAGACCAGACCAGTTTGACCAGCGAAAGGTCTCCAGTCTGGATCCATCTGCTGCCTACTGCACACTCAGTTCTCAAATCATTTGGTGACACAATGTTATAACAAAACACAGAGTGTCCAGCCACATTTAAAAACAACACAGGCAGAGACACAGTAAGGTGCTACGAGTAAAACATCCTCCAAATGGCACATGAACCTCTGTGTTGTTCAGCCTGGTGGGAATTCCTTGTCTTCTCAGATTTGGGCCTCACCAACCACCGTTGGGTTTGGCTGTGAGCGAGCCTAAAAGTCATAATCCCATCCGGAGTTGTCATCTGGTGGCGGCTCGTCTGTGTCTTCAGGGAAACTGTCAAAGTTACTGGTGTCGGTCGAAGAGGATACCTAGACAGAACCACACAGAGTCAAAAATCTTCAACAGAAGATTAATCTTCATTTAAATGTTTTTGACTAAGACAGTCCAGGTGCTTATTGAGAGCCGGTGTCTACACTGGTACCAGTTCGTATCTCCAAGCCAGGTAAACCGGTTCCAGAGTTGCACCAAAACTTTGCTAGTCTAGATCAAAGACCTGCTTACATCAGGGACTGGGGGCGGGGTCATCGTGTCCAATTAGTTAGTTTGTTGTTTATTCTTATCTGGTTTGTCAAGGTGCTTAGAGAGTTGAGAGATGTGGGAAAGATGGGAAAGACATTCAACAAACGTCTTCATCTAAACTTCAACTGGGCTCATGTTTGGTGCCTTAAATACCTCAGACACCAGGGCACCTGAAGTAACAGTTGCTGAACTTTTGGCAACAGCCAGTTGCCCAATTGATTTAGTCAAAAAAGGACAATATCACATTATAAAGATAATAATCACCTTATTGTCCTGTTGTCAGGTTTCAGAACATTTACAGTGCATTAATTGGTCAGGGGTCTGAGGCGACATTCACACTGCAGTTACAAGTGACCTGAATCCGATTTTTTCGCTCATATGTGACCCATATCTGATTTGCTTTTGACAGTGTGAACAGCACAAGTCGCATTGAATCTGACATTTTCTAATCAGATTCAGGCCACATTTAAATGTGGTACTGAATCGGATACGTATCGGATTTTTTTGAATGCGGCCGCAATCTGAACAGCCAGGTCGCATTTAATGCGACTTTGACGTCATTCTGACCCACGCTGCACTGTTTTGTAAATGAATGACAAATAAAGTTGATTGAAAAAAAGTGTGCCACAGGCGGGAGCGAGCGGGAGCCACGAACATAATCAATACAAACATGGAGGACAGCAGTGATCCTGCTCGGTGTAACCAGCCACATCCTGATCCCACCACTCCTGGCTCCGACGCCGCATCCAAGTACTCCTCTGTACGGATGTTGCTGCTATTGCTCCGCATAGAGCCATCATTAAAATATGAATGTTCTTTCTCCTCTTCCTCCTTCGTGATATCACCCGCTCACAAATTTGCCGGCTGCCGCCACACTGTTTTTAGCATTAAGCCATACAGTCCCACGTTACCGGCTGCCGTTGCCACGTTCGCTTCCATAAACACCGCTGTGGCGTGATGTCATCAATGATCAACTGCGCATGTGGGTCACTTCAGGAGCGTGAGCTGTTCACACAGCAATCCATAGACAGGCCGCATTTAAAGAGGTAATGTGAACAGCCAAACAATAAATCGGATTTGAGCAATAAATCGGAATTGTGCATTAAGACCTGCGGTGTGAACGTAGCCTAACATGGGTCTGATATCTCTAAAAGAAAAAAAAAAGTAATGTTTATTTCAACTCACATCAGGTGTGATGGGTGGAGTCAGAGTTCCTTTCCTCAGGCCCTCCCAGTTAAAACCTTCAAACCACCTTAACAAAGACATAGAGATCAGTTTTATCTTATAATCTGAAATCTGAAACACATGTGAGCGCTGATATAGCTACAATAAGTTCACTATTACTGACTTTACAGACATATAGTTTACTTTTGGTTTGAAACAGCCAATCAGGTGTCAGCTTCCTCTCAACTCACTCACTTGTGTTTCTGGATGTCTTTGACTCCATTCTTCAGGTTTCCAAGTCTCTCAGATGGATTATCTCTGTTGACACAAACAGTTTAAAGATTTATTGGGAGAAAAAAAAAAACAATGAATTTTGACTCGACAGGCTCAAAGTGCCCTCTACCTGCAGAGCTTCTTGATGAGGTTGGCAGCGTTTTTGGTGATCTTCTTGGGGAACTCGATCATGTCGATGCCTCTCAGGATGACATTGTAGGTTTTCATTGGATCTGGACCTGAAAATGGAGGACTGGAGACACACGAGATGCTGTAGGACAGCAAACAGCAATGTTTGACTCTACAGAACTCTACTGATCCTCCTCTGTATCCTCACCTGCCTGTCAGCAGCTCGTACATCAGGATGCCCAGAGACCAGTAGTCCGCTGAAACGTCGTGACCCTTGTTGAGGATGATCTCTGGAGCGACATACTCCGGCGTTCCGCAGAACGTCCATGTCTTCTTACAGACTCCGATCTTCTTGGCGAAACCAAAGTCCACCTAGAAAATGACAAAACCGATTAAAGGTACAGATCACCCAACAAGAACGTGGTACTGCTTAGCCTAGTTACAACTACTGGGTGTTTCCTTCCATACATATTAAATGTTGATTGAATTCCATGATGAAATATGGAATTACCAGCTTGGCGTATCCATGGCTGTCCAGTATGAGGTTCTCAGGCTTCAGGTCTCTGTATATGATGCCTTTGGCGTGCAGGTAGGCGAAGGCTTCGACCACGCAGGCGGTGTAGAATCTGGTGGTTGAATCTTCAAATGAACCCCTGAAACACAAACGGGTCAAAAACTGTGAGACTGTGAAGGCTCTCTGAGGTCTCTCTGTTCAGAGATTTTTGATCCTGTGAAAGTTTCTGATATTACATCTTTAACTTCCTGCTCCATTGTGCTAGCTGTCTTTAGTTGTTTCCTGTCTGTCTGAAAACTTTTACCAATACCTATTTCTTTTTAGGGTTTCTAATAACTACAAATAAACGTTTGTAAGTATTTAATCTGCAGGTTAGTGGATGTTCTAATACAGATTGCAAGTCTCCAAGTCCAAGATGACATCTTCACATGTCTTCACATGTCTTCACATGTCACAACTTATGGTCCAAAATCAAATTCAGTTTACAGTGATACAAACAGAGAATCTTCACATTTGAGCAGCTAATACTACCAAAAGGCAAAAAAGGAGAGTGCATACCTCAGTCTCATTTAACTCAATCCGGCCTTATCCAATATTAAAAAAAAAAAAGTTAAATC
Source organism: Sparus aurata (assembly GCF_900880675.1). Lineage (NCBI taxonomy): Eukaryota > Metazoa > Chordata > Actinopteri > Spariformes > Sparidae > Sparus > Sparus aurata. The sequence goes on along the minus strand of NC_044206.1, from coordinate 27,959,155 downwards.
TGCTATATTGGGAGTTTTTTTTAGATCTGAACAAATTGTACTCACTCAAAGATATCAGCCCACTACATGCTTGCAATGTAAACGAAAATTAGAGAAATACCCGGATATGTCCCTTTATCAAGATCTG
>NC_044206.1:27941528-27956528 GCF_900880675.1 Sparus aurata | reverse complement strand
TTGTATGTTTTGTTTATGTTGACATGACAGACCTTAAATGTCGGCTGTCGGCTGTCAGACATTCAAAATTAAACAGAAACTGATGTCAACCCAAAGGTAGTTTCAAAGCTAGTCTGAGACTTTTCTAAAACAGCATGAGAAATCTTAAATCCTGCAACATTCATTGTGATCACTGAATATCAGATTTTCTGTAATCTGACATTTCATAATGTTGCCAGATCGTACCAGCTCGACGCGCCCGAAGCCGCCAACTCCCAGCGTGTCGATGATGTTGAAGTCGGTCAGCTTTAGACTGGAGAAGAAGGCGTTCTCTGCCTCGTACCTGCAAGTACAAAACACAGCGGTGCCTTCACTGAACACAGGAAAACAGAACTTTAAACATTTCCACATTTCACAGATCATCTTTCATCAAGTAAAGATGATTTTAAAGAAGTTCTTTAATCAGATGCCAGCGCCTGCCTGACGTCATATTTTACCTGCAGCATTTAACCACATGGAAGAACGGGAACTTCTTGGAGGTTTGGATGGAGAAGGAGGTGATGGGGAAGGAGGAAGAGGAGGACGAGGGAGGAGCAGGGAGGCTGGCAATCCGCTCTCTCTGCTGCCTCACTGGGACTGAAAACAACTCTCTCATCTCCAGACGTTATTTAATCCACAAATAAGGACCAGGCAGATTTCTCAACTTGGTTAGTCTTTAGTTAATTTTCTCCCCAAAGAAGTGGTTGAGTTGAGTTCTGAAACATAAACTACTTCAAGAATATGATTCTTGGAAATCTTCTTGGTCTGGTTCTTTATTCTGCAGGCAAAAGTCTTAAAGTTCCTTTAAAACTTGGAGCAGCGGCTCTTGGTCAAAAGTGCAAAGAAACGTATTGACCCAAACTCAATCTGTCTTCGGTCCTCACGAAAACGTTCGGCACAGCGTCCGTAAGAGGGCCGTCTCAAAGGAAGAGCTCCACGTCCAGTTTACATGGTGAGGGTTGGGGCGATGGCGGCAGAAAAGGTTTGTTGTTTTGGTCTGGTGTGACCGGTGGTGCGGTGAGGTTGCCAGATCCTCCAGCTCGGTGTGCAATAAGGTAAAAAATGATGCCGGTCCTGAGCCGAGCAGGATGTCGTGAGAATCACGAAAAAATGAGAAAAAACACTTCTTTGTACAACTGATAGACTTGGATGATAATCTATCTCAAGTTCTGCTGTTTCACCTATTTTATTATCTAGACTGCAGGCTTGTGGGCATTCAGCTTGGAAAAAGTCCAACTGAACACGCTCCTACAGAAACTAGGACTGAGGAAAGCTTCTCAGTGGTTCGTCCTTTTAGTAAAAACAGCATCCACGTCTGCTCCAGCTGAGTCCTGCAGGGTGTAATGCCAACCTGACAGGACAGGCTGCATGGCAGGAGGCTGCTGATGGTATTTTTAGCACGTGGAAACATTGCTCAGAGGTTCACCCAGTAAACGAAGTCATTAAACAGACCGACAGGAGGCTGCGGGACAGACTGTCCCGACCTCAAAACCAGAGGACACCAAGAATCCAACACATCTATAAGGCGGTTTTCCTGCCAACTCCATCTGTCGGTGCCTCTGTTTAATATTTACAGTCTTTTTATACATTCAATATGTTTATTAAGTTTGTAGTTTTAATTAAAAGTTAAAATCTCCTTACTTCCAATGCCAATATAAAGTCAGGTGGAGTGTCGTAGTCCACAGAACAGTTCTGGAGCTTCACAGTAAAACAGAGTTGCAGCATTCTGCTGAACAACTGAAGCAGCTGAGACTTGATTTAAACATCAGAAGTCTCCATCAGCTCCTCTGCTGTGATCTCAGTCTGCAGGAGAGAACACATCACTAACTGATCTCAGACCAGATTTAACCCTTCATTAACATGAAGTCTTCATTGGAGCTAAAAGTGTTACCGTGCATCCTGTCTGACTGTACGAAACTGTCGGATTTACAGTCCGAGGCTGTAAATATCATCTCCTCAGATCAGACTGTGATCTGTTCTCTTCTAACTCACCAACTCAAACTCTGTTTTACTGTGAAGCTCCAGAAATGTTTTGTGGACTACAAGACTTCACCTGACTTCATATCATCAGGAAGAAGAGAGGAGGACTTTATATATAACACCATGAATATAATGATCGTCTTCATCTCTACCTGCTCTGTTCCACCGTCACACGCACCTTCACTGGTAACAGCTTCACTTCAGCATCAGTGTTAAAATATGGAAATACCCTCTCAGTGAAAGTGTGTGTGAAGGTGTGCAGGTGTGTGTTAGTATCAGGATCAGAGAACGACAGCTTCCCTCTGGTCCAGTCCAGAATCACTCTGATCCTCTGGACCTTCTTCTGAACTTTGAGAACAGTATCTGGATCTGATGAAGACCATGCTGAGTATTCACCTTCATAGATCACTATTACCCAGAATCCAGACTGTTTGTCTCCCTTCCTCTGTGCAGACTCCTCCATCACACCCAGTAACCAGAGTGTACTGTCTCCAACCTCGACGTCCCAGCTGTGAGTCCCTGAGTTAAAGCCTTCTGACCCCAGGACAGACCTGTAATAATCAAACCTCTCTGGATTATCAGGAAGCTTCTGTTCATCTCCTCGTCTCACACTGCTCAGATCTTCAGACAGGATGAGTTCTGGATGAGCCGTGTTTGGGTCCAGAACCACAGGAGTGTAGGAGACCATGTCCTTCATCTTGTTCCAGATGTTGAAGCTCAGGTTTCCCAGGTGTTTGGCCTGGTCTATCAGAGCTCCTGAGGGCAGCTGTGGATCCTCCAGCAGGGGGCGCTGCTGGACTCTTTCCACTGCAGCCTTGTAGTTGTGCAGGAATGAGACGTCTTCAGCTCTCAGCTGCTCCTCTGTGGCTCTGACTGTGTGTGAAAGAGCTGCTATCTCTCTGCTCAGAGCCTCCATCTTCTCCTTCATCATCTGACTCTTCTGCTCCTCTTCCTCCCTCAGTGCAGCCATCCTGGCCTCCTCTTCCTCTGCTAGAAACTGGTGCAGCTTCTTAAACTGATCCTTAATCTGCCTCTCTGTGTGTCGGGCCTGGACCTTCATGTGTTCTGCTGTCTGATCAAACTTCACTTTAACTTCTTCAAAAACCTTTAACTTCTCCTTTAAAGGCTCCAGAGTTTCCTGAAGTTTCTTCTTGTGTTGTCGTGCAGCTTCATTGATGGGTCTGAATCTGTGGTTGGTGTGTTGTTCTGAGTCTCTGCAGACGAGACACACCGGCTGCTGATGGTCCAGACAGAAGAGTTTGAGTTTCTCAGAGTGCAGACTGCAGAGATCCTCTGAAGCTCTCTGATCTCTCTGCTGTAAGAACGACTCACACAGGTTCTTTAAGGCCCGGTTTAAAGGTGGTTCTGCTGTTGAAGATATCTTCTTACAAACTGGACACATATTTAATCGTTTCTCTCTCCACCAGCTCTTCAGACAACCTTTACAGAAGCTGTGGCTACAGGACAGAACAACAGGCTCTCTGAAGACGTCCTGACACACCGGACAGTAGAGATCCTCCTCTGATCTGGAGGCCATTTAGTCTCTGAGTGAAGCTGAAAACACAGCAGACACAAAGTCCAGTCAGTCACGGCTTCCCTCCCTCCTCGACTAACGTCACTGAAATTCACTCTGAGTTCAGTTTTTAGTGAAACTCACATTGTGTCGGCAGGTTGCAGCAGCAGTGTCGTAGTTTCTCTCTCTGGTAGCTGAACTTGGAGGACGTCGTCAGTTTGGTCTGAAGGTGAACTGAATCAGTCTGTGTGTCTCTGTGCAGTGACGGAGGATAACAAACTGTTTCCTGCTTCGTCTCAGGTGAGTCACAGGTGAGGGGTGGAGTTCTGTCAGGCCGCCTCTGCTGGTTGTTCTTCATACCAAAGTATTGATTCATTGCTTTATCATCCAAATCTAACCCTCACCAAACATCAACGAGGAACTATCCATAAGAGTTCACCCTGGTTTAAAGTAAACAGAGGGCTGTTCTTCTACCTGCTCTGGGTTCGATTAAGTATGAACATGGAACTGATATTTTAATTCTAAAATCAGCATCAGTTACTCATTTTAGTCCAGTTTCACTTGGGTATATCTAAGCCATACCGGGTGAGATACCATTCATGGTATGTTCCCGAAGAGAAGGAGTTTAGGTATCTCAAGGTTTTGTTCACGAGTGACGTGACCTGAGATGGAAAGGTGGTTTGTTGCAGCATCAACAGTACTGCAGGCGTTGAGCCAGACCATCATGGTGAAGAGGGCACTTAACCGGAAGACAAAGAACTTGATTTACCAGTTGATCTACATTTCAACCCTCACCTATGGTCATGAACTCTAGGTTACCTATACAAGTGGTTGAAATAAGTTTTCTCCGTAGGGTGTAGAGCTCGGAGTTGAGCCGATGCTCCTTCATGACAAAGGAACCTTCTAATGTTGAGGATTTTGATCAGGATCCTCCGGAGCGCCTCAATTTTAGGTCTTCTGAGAGGAGCCACCAAGCAGACCCAGAACCTGCTGGAGGGATTATCCATCTCATCTGACCTGGGAACATCTCAGGACCCTCCAGGAGGTGCTGGAGTGTTGCTTGGGAGAAAGACTTCTGGAATACCCTGCTGCCACATCGAGCAGACCCCGGATATGCAGAAGAAGATGGACTCTTTATCCAGGTGCTAAGCACACTTTTATCCTGCTGAAGAGCAGGGGCAGCAAGCTCTTGGCTAATGTTGCTGTTAATCTACTTTTGAATGTGCCAGGATTGAGCCAGTGTGAAAGCTTCCTTGGTCTGGGACTAAGAAGGTTCAAAGAGAAGACAAATGCCAGAATAAATGTTGGGACTGTATATTTCTGCAAACCACAAATAATGGGTGACTATGGCTCAGGAGGAGAAGCAGTGTCTTGCTATCGGAAGGTCGCTGGTTCAATTCCCCTGGTCTGCATGTCAAAGTGTCCTTAGGCAAGATACTGAACCCCAAAACTGCTCCTGATGTTCTGGTCGGCACCTTGCATGGCAGCCGCCATCATCAGTGTATGAATGTATGAATTACTGTAAGTTGCTTTGGACAAAAGCACCTGATGAATGCCATAAATGTAAATATGTTGAAACTTTGTTCAGTTTTATGTTGTAACAGCACTGTGCGACTAGTTCACACACTGACTGCACCCGGTCCAGCCACATACTTGGTGTAGATTTTATGATCGTTGTCATGTCATTGAAGTGTGACACTGGCAGAGGCAGAAGAAAGTATCTGTCAGAGAGGTAATACTGCATTCCTGAACACAATACACTCTGACTGGAAGTGCCTGAAGTGCTTCATTTGTGTGACACAGATAAAGTAGAAGGAAGAGAAACTATCAGGGGATGATCACACCAATATAATCAGACTATCCATCAGGAGCACTAAGAAAAGCCTGTTGGGCCGCTCAACCGCTGTCCCAACCCCACTCCTGTGTGTGAACGGGGGAGTAACAGCACTTCTTATGTTATTTTAGTTTTTCACTGTCACAAGACCTCTGGCTCTAGTTTTTGAAATATATCCAGACATGTATTTATGTTGCAGTTTTGAATGTAGTTTCAGCGAGCACTGTTGGCAACAGTGGACGTCTGCGCTCGCTGAGTGACCTTCTACTATGAATTTGTTTCAGCTCAGCTGCTCTCAGCCCGTCCACCGGTCTGACAACATTACATCAAGGTGCCAAAGACTCGAGTTTCAAAGATGCCCATCAGGCTAGTTTGGCATATTTCTGAAGATTTTTGATATGAGAACAGCTGTCAGCTCTCACCTCCAACATCGCAGCTCTAAATAAAATCTTGACACTTGCCAAAGTAAAAACAGCGGTCACATCCCACCAGCAGCCAACCAACCCTGACAGGGCCTGGACTATTTCCTGGAAAATAACACTGTGGAATCAGATTTCTGCAGAAACAGAAGCTGCTGCTGGTCGTTCTATCAGGACAAACCTACACATAAACACTCTAAAAATAGTTTGTTAAAGTGAGAGAGATTAACTGTTAGAGCTTCAAATCCCCCAACCTTCACCCTGCTGAAGTGTCCCTGAGCAAAACACTGAATCCTACACAGCTGTGAGAGGCAGCAGCGACACGTCAACATGTTTAAACTATATTTAACTTACAACCAGAGTTTAAAAAAGTCTGGACGCTGTGAAATATAAAAACAGGATGTTATCTTTAACAAACAAGCTGTGTTAGCTGTGTTTCCCAGTCTTGTGTTGATCAAACTGTTTGAAACGGACATATATTTACAAAAATCAATGAAACATTAAATATATCGTCTTTGTACTGTTTTTGATTACGTATATGTGGAAAATGGAGTCTCAGCTATTTGTAAAATCATTAACTTAACTAATCACACATTAAAGACATAATGGAAAACATCAAATTGTCTAATTTGACATGATTTAGATTTGTTTTTGAGTTTTTTAATTCATTTTTAAATTATAAAACATTGACATGAAAAGAGCTTCTTGAAAAAATATAAAACATTAAAAGTGTTGTATGTAAGAATTGATCACCTGTCATGTTCAGTCTTAAAACATTTAGGAGGCAGTAAATCACCAGAGGAACTGCTAACTGCTGCTAACTGTAGCTGCTGTTAGCTAGACGGCTCAATTACATAACACATAATGACTAATTTTAACTGTGGAGCTCCCGTCTGCCACGATTCAACAACTGGCTCCAAAAATACATATTGAGGCTAAAAGCTTGCTAAAATGTATTGGATAGATAGATAGATAGATAGATAGATAGATAGATAGATAGATAGATAGATAGATAGATAGAATTTATTGATCCCAGACTGGGAAATTATTTTGTCATTTTATCAGTAATCAGTTTGTATTAAATGTTTTTTGTATTTCTAAAATAGAATTATGTTTTTTTTTTCTCAATATATTTCATAAGTGGGTATTTATAATCTGACATAAGACTTCTTGATGTATTTGTACACGTCTCTGATTGTCAGTTTATACATTTTTTCAAAAAATTCTTGAATTCTTATTTGATTCATGATTCATTGTAACATTCCTACTTTAAAGACGCGTAGGACATGATGACTCTAACGACTCGTCATACTTATTAGATAAATTGGTTAATGAAAACTCGGGACTTGCTTGAGACTCGACTGAATGACCTGAGTCACATGTCTGTAATTTTGACGTTCATGGTTGAGTATATTTCTTTGAGTCGTTAAAACACACAGCAGGGAAAAATAAATCCTCAAGAAAACGTAATAATCAAATATAAAATAAAAGATAATAAAAAATGAGTTCAGTACATAAACAGTCTGCATGAGCAGGTCTGAAGGGCGCACACACACACACACACACACGCACGTACACACACACACACACACACACACACGTACACACACACACACACGCACGCACACACACACACACGCACGCACACACGCACACATTCACACACACACTCACATTTTACACACACAGCAACGTTTGTGATTGACAGTGAGACACCTTCGTGTGTGTGTCTGTGTGTGTGTGTGTCTGTGTGTGTGTGTGTGTGTGTGTGCTGTACTGAATCTATACCATAAGAGGAGATGACTTCATTCGGTCACATGACCACCAGTCATCTGATACACGACAACACATGTTGTGTTACAACCCGACTGTGTGTGTTTACACATCTTTGTTATCTTCTGGGGACCTTCAGCGGTAAACCACCTTCATGGGACCAACCATCCTTATGGGGACCAAAGGCTGCAGTAATGCAGCAAAATGTGATATCTGACTGTTTGAGCGTGTGTGTGTATTGTATTGGTGCTACAACTAGCCTGATCTGATCAAAACTATTGATTACCAGACCTGTAAAGGAACATTTCAGCCAAAAAGTTAACCTCGCTCATCCTCTCAGGTGAAGTGTCGTAGTCCACAGAACAGTTCTGGAGCTTCACAGTAAAACAGAGTTGCAGCATTCTGCTGAACAACTGAAGCAGCTGAGACTTGATTTAAAACAGAGAAACAACCAAAGAAACATCAGATGTCTCCACACAGCTCGTCTGCTGTGATCACAGTCTGCAGCAGAGACACATCACAACCTGATCTCAGACCAGCATGGAGGAAGAACAAGATGACAGAGTTCACTTTTTTTGGTGAACTGTTCCTTTACAAAGAAGAGTTTCTGTGTGGACCGCGTATCGTCTTCACTGTCAGTGAGACGGAAAACAATCAGACATGCAGCGTCCTTCAGTGTGACCCGGTCCGGACTGCTGCAGGTATTATTAACTGTTCTTACGTAAGAAACACGAGGCTCCGGTTTCTGCTGCAAACACTCAACCACACATGTTGAAGGAAACACACAGCCGACTTTAACGAGTGTTGCCTGTGAGGATCAGAGAACATAAATATAACATTGCTACGTGAACGTTCGACCTACTTGGCTTTGAGTTCAGCGTCCTCGTATCCTTTATTTGACACGTCGTCCAGTCCACCAATCAGATGCTTGAATGAGCTGAGGAAAAAAGAGACAGCAGCCAATCAGCACAAAGCATTTCAGACATTTTCAAATAAAACTTCTACTTCCAGTACTTCCATTCAGTACTTCCATTCTACTTCCATGGTTCATTAATATTTCCTGTGAATATCAAAGTTAGAGAATGTTGTCACAGATTAACAATCAAACATAAAAAGAATTGCGACTCACTTTATTAAATGTTGTTTAATGTGTACTTTACAGTCCTGACAGCAGTGGAGTAAAAATACATATTTGGTATAACTCATATGAAAAGTACTCGAGCAAAAGGCTCAAAGTATTCAGTATTAAATGTAAGTAAGAGTAACTGATACTTGTAGTTGTTTGTGAATTCTGATGATCTGAATTTGTCAATAAAACGATTGAATTTAAAAATCTGCTTCTGTGGCTCTGATGTGGCATGTAATTTGTAAAAGTAACTAGTTTTTAAAGTAATCTAATCAGTGTAGTAGAGTGGAAGTATAAAGTTGCAGACAATTACACAAAAATACAGTAATAATACCTCATAATTGTATTCAGGTACAGTACCTGAGTATTTAGTTACCTTCCACCGCTGATTAAAAGGAGTGGTAATATTAGTCTTAAAATATCTGATAATAAATATTCTTCAAATTCTATCAAAAGTATCAAAAGTACAATATTTGCCTCCATACTGTTGTGAAGTTTGAAGTAACAGAAAATGTAAATACTCAGTAAAGTACTTGAGTAAATGTACTTTACAGCAGAACACACTCATGCTGACGGTGCAGAATTCTACAATAAGTTAAAGGTATGGAAGCTTCCTGGAGCTGATCTCGTCACGATCAATATATCTGATCTGTGCACGACCACATGGTGAGCATGCAGATATCTGTGGACACCAGCAGAGGGCAGCAGCAGACAGTTTAAAGGAGCAGTTCACAGAAACACAACATGGAGAAAGAATGAGGTTTAGTTTGATGACAAGGTTTAAAGATGAACGTCAGCTGATGTCACAACTGAAGACCTGAAGTTTCTCTGCAGTTTGGTTCTTTTACTTTATGGTACTTTATACATGTTTGTACTTCTACTCCTCCAAATCACACAGAGGGAAATATTAGACTTTTAATTGCAATTAATATAAAATAAAGTGTAAATAGACTCACGTACGGCAGCAAAACACTGTGAGAGGATTACATCACATTTTATATCACATCACATTACTGTACTGTTAAACTGTATGATATAATTTTATATTTTATGATATATTACATATTTCAGTACATTTTATATTAAACTATATTATATTATTGATACTTATGGTACAGGTGAATGGTTCCTCTTGGATCTACAGTATCACCTGCAGGAGGCGCTGTCCTCCATTACACAGTCCACAGGATGGAGCTGAAGACTGTGTGTGTGTGTGTGTGTGCATGTGTGTGTGTGTGTGTGTGTGTGTGTGCATGTGTGTGTGTGTGTGCATGTGTGTGTGTGTGTGCATGTGTGTGCATGTGTGTGTGTGTGTGTGTGTGTGCGTGTGTGTGTGTGCGGGTGTGTGTGTGCGTGCGTGTGTGTGTGCGTGTGTGTCTCACTCTCGGTCGATGACCAGGCAGGTGACGGCCTCGGCAGCGATGACATTTGCTGTTCTGACGTCCTCCCTGTGAAAACAACACATGTGACTGGACTCAGTAACTGTAATGAGATTACTGATGTTACAAACGTGTTGTATTACTGTAATAAGATTACTTCACCAGGGTTGTTCAGGTCGGGTTTCTTATGATCCAGAACTAGAACATTAGACGAGATGAACTCTGTGTGTGTGTGTGTGTCTATCAACCACCTTAAATAACAGACCTTCTTCAGTCACAGAGGGTTCAGGTCTGAGGTTGAGGGTTCAGGTCTGAGTTTGAGGGTTCAGGTCTGAGTTTGAGGGTTCAGGTCTGAGGCTGAGGGTTCAGGTCTGAGTTTGAGGGTTCAGGTCTGAGGCTGAGGGTTCAGGTCTGAGGCTGAGGGTTCAGGTCTGAGGCTGAGGGTTCAGGTCTGAGGTTGAGGGTTCAGGTCTGAGTTTGAGGGTTCAGGCCTGAGGTTGAGGGTTCAGGTCTGAGGTTGAGGGTTCAGGTCTGAGGCTGAGGGTTCAGGTCTGAGGTCTGAGGCTGAGGGTTCAGGTCTGAGGTCTGAGGCTGAGGGTTCAGGTCTGAGGTTGAGGGTTCAGGGCTGAGGTCTGAGGCTGAGGGTTCAGGGCTGAGGCTTGAGGGTTCAGGTCTGAGGTTGAGGGTTCAGGTCTGAGGCTGAGGGTTCAGGTCTGAGGTCTGAGGCTGAGGGTTCAGGTCTGAGGTTGAGGGTTCAGGTCTGAGGTCTGAGGCTGAGGGTTCAGGTCTGAGTCAGATGGTTCAGGTCTGAGGCTGAGGGTTCAGGTCTGAGTTAGATGGTTCAGGTCTGAGGCTGAGGGTTCAGGTCTGAGTCAGATGGTTCAGGTCTGAGGTTGAGGGTTCAGGTCTGAGGTTGAGGGTTCAGGTCTGAGTTTGAGGGTTCAGGTCTGAGGTTGAGGGTTCAGGTCTGAGGCTGAGGGTTCAGGTCTGAGGTTGAGGGTTCAGGTCTGAGTTTGAGGGTTCAGGTCTGAGTTTGAGGGTTCAGGTCTGAGGCTGATGGTTCAGGTCTGAGGCTGATGGTTCAGGTCTGAGGTTGATGGTTCAGGTCTGAGTTTGAGGGTCCAGGTCTGAGTTTGAGGGTCCAGGTCTGAGGTTGAGGGTTCAGGTCTGAGGTTGAGGGTTCAGGTCTGAGTTTGAGGGTTCAGGACTGAGGCTGAGGGTTCAGGTCTGAGTTTGAGGGTTCAGGTCTGAGGCTGAGGGTCCAGGTCTGAGTTTGAGGGTCCAGGTCTGAGTTTGAGGGTTCAGGTCTAAGGCTGAGGGTTCAGGTCTGAGGCTGAGGGTCCAGGTCTGAGGTTGAGGGTTCAGGTCTGAGGATGAGGGTTCAGGTCTGAGGCTGAGGGTTCAGGTCTGAGGTTAAGGGTTCAGGTCTGAGGTTGAGGGTTCAGGTCTGAGGCTGAGGGTTCAGGTCTGAGGCTGAGGGTTCAGGTCTGAGTTTGAGGGTTCAGGTCTGAGTTAGATGGTTCAGGTCTGAGGATGAGGGTTCAGGTCTGAGGCTGAGGGTTCAGGTCTGAGGTTGAGGGTTCAGGTCTGAGGCTGAGGGTCCAGGTCTCGGGGTCAGAGGTCACATGTTCTCACCCCTGCAGCGCTCTCTCTCCAAACCAGTCTCCCTTGGTGAGCTCTCTGAGGTGTGTTGACTGCTGATTGGCTGGATCCTCCTGGGTCACGTTCACCTGACAGGGGTGTGCTGATCAGTTATCAGATCGATCAGTGATCAGTGATGACCTCACTGAGTGTCGGCGTTACCTTTCCCTTGCTGATGATGAAGAAGGTGTCTCCTCTGGCTCCCTGTCTGATGATGAACTCTCCATCTTCATAATGAGTCTAAACAGACAGAAGGGAGCGTCTGATTGGACGATTCACAGACAGCCATGATGATGTTTGATTGATCTTTGAATGTTCAGGTGTGTGAGGAAGGCGCCTCACCTCCTCCATGACGTCAGCCAGTTTACTGAGAGTCTCCTCAGGCAGACCCTGAAACGTGGGAACACTGCAGGGACAGAAGCACCATATTTACTGATTTCACTTTTAATGTTGGCCGACAAAATGTTCGTATAACATTCTGTACAAACAGGAAATCAAACTCCTGCTCTGTTTCCATTGTGCATTGCATTGTGGGACTTTATAGTGTTGAAAGTTACCAAAGTAATCTGATTACTGCCTGTCCTGAGTCTAAAGGAACAGTTCACCCCAACAGTGAACGTCAGTCATCATCCTCTCCTTCTTCTCTTTAGCCTTTATTCTTTCAGGTGCTCAAAGTAAGATAAATTAAGGTTGAATTATTTGCTGATATTCATCATATTTCACTCAAGCATCGATCAATTTGATCTAAAAAACAATATTTTCCACTCGTCTCAAACCTTTGAACAACATCAGAACCAACTGCTTTTGAGATTTCTTGTCAGATAAAACAAAATCGAGTTGAAATGACATATTTACTCCCGCGCCATGAGGTGCGCTAACACTGTTAGCTAACACTGTTAGCACAGCAGAACTACCTGATGCTAACACTGTTAGCACAGCAGAACTACCTGATGCTAACACTGTTAGCACAGCAGAACTACCTGATGCTAACACTGTTAGCTCAGCAGACTTGAAGACTTGATGTTAATAAAGGATTAAATCTGGTCTGAGATCAGGTTGTGATGTGTTCTCTGCTGCAGACTGTGATCGCAGCAGACGAGCTGATGGAGACATCTGATGTTTCTGTGGTTGTTTCTCTGTTTTAAATCAAGTCTCCAGAACTGTTCTATGGACTACAACACTTGACTTCACATTTGTGGGTGAACTGTTCCTTTAATGACCGAGTCAGAATCACCTGGTGAGGTCAGACAGAAGAGTCCAACAGTCACATCAGACATGTTCCTTTATTGAAGGAACACTTTGGATGCAGAACTGAAATCTGACGGATTGTAACTTTAAACCTGCTGAGAACAAGAACTGTCTGATCTGGACTCTCTGACGATCTCTGTTGGGATTTGAACCTGTGACTCTGACAGTTGGTGCCTTGCTCATCACCTCTTGAGGAAGTCCATGTACTCGGCGTGTTTGATGAGTCCAGTTCTCATCATGATGGTCTGGAAACACTGACGGTCGATGGCCCACAGCTTCACATGGACCAGAGCTGAAACACACACACACACACACACACACACACACACACACACACACACACAGAGACACACACACCAAACATACGTTCAGTTACTGTCATCATTACTTATATTAAATATCATGAATGTGTAAACTGTCAGCAGGGACGTTTTCACGATCTCTGCCTGCAGCTGCTGCACGACGATAACACACTATTATTAACATGTGTGTGAACGTCAACATGTGTGTGTGTGTGAACATCAACGTGTGTGTGTGTGTGTGTGTGTGTGTACGTCAACATGTGTGTGTGTGTGTGTGTGTGTGAATGTCAACATGTGTTGTGTGAATGTCAACATGTGTGTGTGTGTGAACATCAACGTGTGTGTGTGTGTGTGTGTGTGTACGTCAACATGTGTATGGGTGTGTGCGTGTGTGTGTACGTCAACATGTGTATGGGTGTGTGCGTGTGTGTGTACATCAACATGTGTGTGTGTTTGTGCACTTTTGTCTCTCCCTCTCTAATCTGCATGTGAGAGATGAGAGCATAAATCGTGATGCTGTGTGTGTGTGTGTGTGTGTGTGTGTGTGTGTTTGTGTGTCTATACAGTGTGCAGGTGTTGTCATGGCAACAATATGTACACTGGCGACCGCTGCATCCAGCAGAAGGTCCAACATTCACACGTTCACACAGTCGGAGGATGAAACAGTCACATCTTCATCATCTTCATCATCTTCATCCTCTTCATCCTCTTCATCATCTTCACTCCGTCAGTTTTAAACTTCGTTCGTCTCTTTTGACTTTCGACAGCTCCAGTTTTCAGCCGAGTCTCTTGCTGAACTTCAACTTGTACATTGATCTGTTTATAGAAAACTTGGATAGTAATTGTGCAGAGAGACTCTTAGTGGTGCTGACGTTTCAGTCATGTGACCGTGATGTCGTCTGTTTGTAACATTTGCTTCTGACTGCAACACATTTCATTTACGTTCATCTGTGGAGATTATCTGGATGAACAGAACATGGAATGATCAGAAGCTTCAGATTATTTCCTGCAATAATCCAGAATACAGTTTAATAATCCCAGAGTCAGTAATCAGAGTGGAGCAGACGGCTGCAGGGAGGGTCCGATCACCTGCCCGCCACAGGAACCAGAACTCTAACCCGCCTCCGGCCTGTGATTCTGCTCAGAAACAGTTCAGTTGTTAACATCAGGTGACGCGTCAGGCTGAGAGGGAAGTGTTGGTGGTGCTGACGTGGACTCTTGTTATTTCTCCGAGGACTAATGTGTTCTGATGTGACTCTCTTTAATCTGGACTTTATGAGTCCGGACTCAGCCGAGAGGGTCTGTAGAGACACACACAGACACACAACAACACACAGCTCGGGTCGGAGGACTCCCAAAAATCACTTTATTCTGATTTTATAAGAATGAGCCCAGAGCTTCAGACATCCCATAAAACAGAGCTGGTTACCACGGTGACAAGTCATTCACAGGGTGCGTGTTGGCTGCCGTTACCTCGGCGACTGCTGACTTGTACAAACTTCCTTCAGTTTAACGAGCAGAAGTCAAACACACACCAACGTGTTTTACACCGTCTGAACAGCCGCTTACAAGTCTCTGAGGTGAGTCGGGTCGCAGGTCCAGTCGGGTCGCAGGTCCAGTCGGGCAGCAGGTCCAGTCTGGTCGCAGGTCCAGTCGGGCCGCAGGTCCAGTCGGGTCGCAGGTCCAGTCGGGTCGCAGGTCCAGTCGGGCCGCAAACTTGTATCTTGACGTATATGAATTACATATACAGTCTATCAACATGTATAG
>NC_044206.1:27884028-27936528 GCF_900880675.1 Sparus aurata | reverse complement strand
GAAGAACCACACGGAACCACACGGAACCACACGGAACCACTGAGACGATGATATTTTACCGAGTGACTGAATATTCAAACACAGACACATTAAGCTCTGACCTACATTTATATTACCTTTGTTCTGTTATGGTATTTCTTTTGTTGGTCCAGGCGAGTTTGATGGGAGTTTGAAGGACGCAACGCAACGCAACGCAACGCAACGCAACGCAACACAACACAACGCAACGCAACGCAACGCAACGCAACGCAACGCAACGCAACGCAACGGAGACAGAAATACATAAAGAGACAGTCTGCTAATAAGAACAACGATGCGTTCAGGTGACCGTCGAATCAGCTCCGACATCTGCATTTAAAACATGACGCTTCCCCTCAGAGGAGAGGAGGAAGCAGCGGATGAAGAAACTGTTAATCAGGAAGAAAAGCGTGTCTGGAAAAGATGACACGATGTGATGTGAGCTGTCAGAGTCCCTGCGGGGCGTTTAAGTGTCTGAACTGGGAGCTCTGGGTTAATGTGACTGTAATGATGACAGAGAGCTCAGATCAGAGCACTCATTTCTGTCTTCGTTGCTCCAAACTGAAACACAGAAATGAATTTGCATCCACTCGACTGTTGGACGTTTGAGTTGTGGTGTTCTGAGCTCATTAAAGCAGCTGGAGAGTTTGAGTGGTTCTGACGGGCCGGCAGCAGGTAGAAGCTGGATTATAATCAGCCACAAGAAGAGAAACTCGGCAGCCGAGACTTCGTTACAAAGACAGCTGTCGGACTAGTGCTGGTTTACAGACGGAAGGTTTTACAACATCTGAACAAAAAGAAAGTTTGAGCCTCAGTTAAGCTTCAGAGGAAGAGGTGCACTGTGGGTAATGTAGGCAGGAGAAGAATGTGTGGAATATAAAGATGATGTTTATATTCAGTTCTGCTGAAGGGGGATTTTAAAGATATGATGAGTATTCACCTGGTCTGAATGTTTGTGAGTCACATCAGACAGAGTTTCATCAGCAGTGTTCAACTATAAGAAGCTCTGAGTGAAGTCAGCACTCAGCACAGACTCTGGTTCTGGTTCTGGTTCTGGTTCTCTGTCTCCTCGCTGTAAAAGTCCATTTCCCGTCCAGCTCCAGTCAGCAGTCAGCAGAACAGAACCTGGAGGTCCGCTCCGGGTCACTGCTGCAGTCAGGCTGATCAACAGAGTGAAGATGAGTTACAAAGTCGTCTCTGAGCTCTGCTCCCGTCAGTGAACGGCTCCGGATCAGAACCTGATGAGCCTCCAGGTGTTTATTCCTCCAGCAGGTCTGGTTCTGTCCCGACTCTCCTCCACAGCTGGAGGCTCTGAGCAGCTGAGCTAACTGATCTGGACAGACGCAGAATATCCTTTAAATAAAAACATGTTGTGGTTTTATACTGCGAGCTGACGGCCCGACAACACAAACACGTCCTCATTATATTCAGGATTTTGTTGGCAGCTGGTGTATAATGGTAATAAAACACTGGAGGCTGAGCGTTAACATCATCAGCGGTGCGGTCCGAGCCCTGGAGCCTCCAGACCTGAGGTGGTTTTTGTGTCAGGAGTTAAATCACAGACGGACAGAACGTCTTCCTCTGAAGCGACGACAGACAAACATCAGCAGAGGAACCTGAAAATATGTGAATACTTTATATTTCAACATATTGATCAGGAGACTGAAGCTGCAGAGACCGTCAGTGATGTACACAATGTATGAGTGTGGACCATCATGTGTGGGCGGGCACACACACACACACACACACACACACACACACAGGCCAACACAATCAGCAGCGTGTGTGTGTGTGTGTGTGTGTGTGTGTGTGTGTGTCTGCAGGAGTATATTCGGAAATGAAGGCATATCTAATTAGCTCTCAAACCACAGAGGTTCAAGTGATGCACAAATACACACACACACAGTCTAAATCTCACCAGACTCCATTCAAAAAAGACACATTTTAACATTTATTAGCTTATTAGCTGAAATACATTTTTAGATCAAATCTATAAGAGACATTTTTCTAAGCGTGAGTTCATCCAGAGTTCACTTCCTTCCATCCTTTCCTCACTCTGTCCCCTCATGTCCTTCCCTCCTCTGTCCTTTCCTCACATTTATTCTTCTATTATGAACTGATTCCAAATTTCCAAACTGTGAAAACATTTTTAAAGCCAAATATGGTCATCCAACACGTTGCCATGCCAACCGCATCCACCGGAGAGCTGACTGTGTGTGTGTGTGTGTGTGTGTGTGTGTGTCCTGTCTTTTACATAATGAGACAAAACTGCTGCATCTGTTTCTTCCTCCAAACACAGATTTATAACACACACACACACACACACACACTCTCTCACACACACACACACACACACACACACACACACACACACACACTATCCGTCAATCTCAGTCGTGGTCTGTTTTTAGGGATCACTTCCTCTCTGTGACAGAAGTCGTTATATTTAGATGCCATCTGCCCCCCCACACCACACACACACACACACACACACACACACACACACACACACACACACACACACACACACAAACACACACACACACACACTCATGAATCTCTTTGTTCTCTGTTCATCTTTTTGTGTCTCGATTCCAAAAACAGATTCTTCTAATCGTCTTTATTTTTAATCGTCACGACTGAAACTGTCACACATTCGAATATTCATCAGATCCAACAACTCTTTACTGGTTCGAGGTGTTTCAAACGGAAACATACGGAAGAAGTTTAAAATAACAACATCAAATGTTGTCTGAGCGTTTGAAGGCATCAACCATCTCAGCTCCCGCTGAGCACAGACACATTCGTCCGGTGTGGAACCAGGACGACTGTTGATGTCCTCACAGGGTTCCAGTGAGCAGAACTTCACCAGAACAGCTGATCACCTGCGCAGCTGATCACCTGCACAGCTGTTCACCTGCGCAGCTGATCACCTGCACAGCTGTTCACCTGCACAGCTGATCACCTGCACAGCTGTTCACCTGCACAGCTGATCACCAGCACAGCTGATCACCAGCACAGCTGATCACCAGCACAGCTGTTCACCTGCACAGCTGTTCACCTGCACAGCTGATCACCTGCACAGCTGATCACCAGCACAGCTGATCACCTGCACAGCTGATCACCTGCACAGCTGTTCACCTGCACAGCTGATCACCTGCACAGCTGTTCACCTGCACAGCTGTTCACCAGCACAGCTGATCACCTGCACAGCTGATCACCTGCACAGCTGATCACCTGCACAGCTGATCACCTGCACAGCTGTTCACCTGCACAGCTGATCACCTGCACAGCTGTTCACCTGCACAGCTGTTCACCAGCACAGCTGATCACCTGCACAGCTGATCACCTGCACAGCTGTTCACCTGCACAGCTGATCACCTGCACAGCTTATCAAAGAACATGTCAGGATCATGTTTCAACGTTGGATGACCAAAACATGGTCAACAGATTTTGCTGCATGGAGTAAAATTTGGACGTCACAACAACTTTTATCTGAACCACAAGAAGTTCTTCAGACATCTGTGACTGAAGTTTAAAAGATGAAATTACACTATTACATTACACTATAAATGACATTACACTATATAAACGTTGATTTGTAACCATGTGAGATGCCGCCTGCTCATCACAGACGTGAACTGCGTCTCCTGGAGAAGCTGCTGCTCAGCGGGTCAGGACAGCAGACGTGTTGATGATTTCTGTTTGTCATCACAAACGACACAAAACTATAAAGACAGTGTGACAAAATGGACCTGGGATTTATTGATGAGAGCGCTCTTCAAGTCCACCAGACTCCATTGATAAAAACGGTGATTTTACATCACAAAACGTTGGAGCTGCTGGTCCAATGCTGCCTTAACAGACCGGACCGACAGGAGCCTGCGTCTCAGGTGCACCAGGTGAGTGTGACCTCTGTCTGTCAGTGAGCCAGGCAGCGCTGCAGCGTGACCCACAATGCACCTGGACAGTGTCCACATAAGAGCCTCCCAGCACGGTAAACAGCCTCGTCTCTCAAACTCCTCACCTTAGACATGTGTGGTCTGATGACATCACTGTGACATCATCAGGTCACAGATGACATCATAAAAGTGTTTTCAAAGAGTGAGGAGGAAAAACCAGCAGCAGGAAATTAAAAATATTATATTATTAAGAGTCAACTACTATCAAACACACACACACACACACACACCTCTCTCTCTCTCAGCAGGTCTGCAGCTCACTCGCCCACTACAGAGAATGACCCACTTAGTCTGAGCTGGACACACTCACACACACACACACACACACACACACACACACTCACACACACACACACACACACACACACACACACACTCACACACACACACACACACACACACACACACACACACACACTCAGTTATCAGTAGTACAAACACTCTGTGCGAGCGTTCCCTGCCCACACCAGACTTCATTCAAAAATGACTCATTTTAACATTAACTGATTAGCTTCCATCTCTTTCGTATAAATCTGATTAAATTAAGTTTTTTCAGATCGTGACGACTAGCTGTTGAATTCAGAATGCAGCGTAATTCACCCAGCAGCTTTTACTTAAATATAAATGTCATCAGTTGGTTCACACCGCTCGCTGCCACCCACCGGCACAGAGGATTGGCCATCTGGAGGATTGTTGTCGAGCCGCTGTGAGTCCACAAACGCTGAGACAAAGAGATTAAAGTGTCCTGACAACATGCACAGCCTATCCTGACCCGACATCTACTCATCAACACATTACTGACACGTGAACCCTCTCAGGAACCTTTTTATCCACAAAGCAGTGTGTTTCTTTCCAATATCAATACAGTTTGATATAAACTGTGGTGGAAACGAGTTGACTTCACAGCTCAGTTGTTGGTTAAACACACAGTGAGCGTCCTGCGACTGCAGCTTCACTTCAAACACGCCAACATTGACCTGTGTTTAAAGCAGGAGGATCACGTTACTGAACAGGCTTCTTATGTAACACACTCACCTCAAATAGAGCTATAAATATAACGAACGCAGCAGACACAGATCTGATGTGTCCTCCAGCAGAACACGGAGCTGCTCCCAACATGTGTGAACAGGCACAGGACAGCAACACGCTACAGAACCAGCAGCCACTTCAGGAAGCTGCTGTCGTTTATTCAGTGTGTTTGTGTGTCTGGAGGATAATTAATGTCTCATGTCAGTAACAGATAAATCTGAGCATGGAGACGATCAGCTGATGTTATCAGACGGACAAAAAGTGAACACAGTGAAAATGAACAGAAAGTTATTTACATCCTGAAGTTTGTCCGCTGTCATTATATCATTTAAATAAGGATCAAAGTATCCATGAAGCAGACAGCAGAGTGCTATCTGCAAACCAAACAATCAATCAATCAATCAATCAATCAATCAATCAATCAATCCGCAGTCAAACCGATTGACCGAGAAACAAAACAACTAATCAACGGAGGTAATTCTTTATTTTTGTGTTTGTTCATCTTCTGTGAATTATTGTTATTATTCAGCTGAATAGAAGCGACACGATTGGACCAAACACTGGTTTCTTTGTCGTTGTAACTTTGTTTGATTCCATTGATTGTGAGTCTGTGCAGACGAGCTGCGATCACATCGTGTTTGTCGGAGCCGATCTGAGGAGGGAGGAAGAAACTGAAACTGTGCAGCTGTGTTGGAGAGGAGGTGAGCGTTCAGCCGCCCTCAGGCGTTCTGACCCGTTACGCAACGCTCCACGAGTCCGACACGTTCCTGGATGAAAACCAGCAGCTGGGAAAGGTCGAACGGAGCTGCAGGAAACTTTTGCAGCAACTTCTCACACTTCCCTGTAAATGTCACAGAGCTCCGAGCTGCAGCACAACTGCAACCAGGCGGCTGATCCGGAAACAAGACTCGACTCAGTCTGAGAGAAGTTTAGAGAACGGGATCAGAAAGTAAAGCCAAAGAACTCTTAATGACAGAAAAACCACATGAACCAGGTCTGACGGGTCATGTGACGGGCGTGTGACGGGTCATGTGACGGGCGTGTGATGGGTCATGTGACGGGCGTGTGATGGGTCATGTGACGGCGTGTGACGGGTCATGTGATGGGCGTGTGACGGGTCATGTGGCGAGCGTGTGACGGGTCATGTGGCGAGCGTGTGACAGGTCATGTGATGGGTCATGTGACGGGTCATGTGGCGAGCGTGTGACGGGTCATGTGGCGAGCGTGTGACGGGTCATGTGACGGGCGTGTGACGGGTCATGTGGCGAGCGCGTCCTCACCTTCCATCACGTAGACCAGAGAGCCCACGTCGCCCTCCTCGATGATGCAGGCATCTTTCCCATAATCCACCGGGTACATGCAGTCGACGATCTCGTGGATCTGAGACAGCTCCAGGTTCTTCATGAAGTCGTTGTCCAAGATGGCGTCTTTTATCATCTCCTTCGACCTGAAGGGAGGAAACAAGGAAAGGAAACAAGGACAGGGGAGACATGTGAAATACTGTCAAATCAAAGACGCGATTATTTCTGTTAACGGGCTGAACACGAGCCTCAGAAACTTTAATGTTCAGTATTTTACACAAAGTTTATAATTTTCTATATAAAAGTGAAATAAATTAATAATTATGACTCCACGTTATTAAAGTCAGGAGCTGTAAAAACACACACACACACACACACATTCATCTCTTCATTAACACAGTGAGAGACTTAGAATCAGTGTTTCAGCCCTCAGGTGAACCGTGTGTGTGTGTGTGTGTGTGTGTGTGGTTTATTAAAGTCTGATCACTCCTAAATGAGCAGTAAACACACTCCAGCTGCTCTCAGAATTATTCAGCAGAAAACATCCTGACTGATGGTTTTGATGCATTTGTGTACCACTGAAGAAAATCTGAAACTGGAGCGACGGAGGTGAGTTTGTCTTCAGCTCGATAACAGACGTTGGATTAATGACTTTAACATTTAAAGATGTTTGTATGCTGGCTTCATCGTCTGTCTTCATTTCTCTGTTAATGTGAGTTTGATCAACAGAAGGTCCTCTCTCTGACAGTGAACTCACCACAGACGCTCCACTGTCCCCACGTTACTACTGACAGTGAACTCACCACAGACGCTCCACTGTCCCGACACGTTACTACTGACAGTGAACTCACCACAGACACTCCACTGTCCCCACGTTACTACTGACAGTGAACTCACCACAGACGCTCCACTGTCCCGACACGTTACTACTGACAGTGAACTCACCACAGACGCTCCACTGTCCCCACGTTACTACTGACAGTGAACTCACCACAGACGCTCCACTGTCCCCACGTTACTACTGACAGTGAACTCACCACAGACGCTCCACTGTCCCCACGTTACTACTGACAGTGAACTCACCACAGACGCTCCACTGTCCCCACGTTACTACAGACAGTGAACCCACCACAGACGCTCCACTGTCCCGACACGTTACTACTGACAGTGAACTCACCACAGACGCTCCACTGTCCCCACGTTACTACTGACAGTGAACTCACCACAGACGCTCCACTGTCCCCACGTTACTACTGACAGTGAACTCACCACAGACGCTCCACTGTCCCGACACGTTACTACTGACAGTGAACTCACCACAGACGCTCCACTGTCCCGACACATTACTACTGACAGTGAACTCCCCACAGACATTCCACTGTCCCCACGTTACTACTGACAGTGAACTCACCACAGACGCTCTACTGTCCCCACGTTACTACTGACAGTGAACTCACCACAGACGCTCCACTGTCCCGACGTTACTACTGACAGTGAACTCAGCACAGACGCTCCACTGTCCCCACGTTACTACTGACAGTGAACTCACCACAGACGCTCCACTGTCCCCACGTTACTACTGACAGTGAACTCACCACAGACGCTCCACTGTCCCCACGTTACTACTGACAGTGAACTCACCACAGACGCTCCACTGTCCCCACGTTACTACTGACAGTGAACTCACCACAGACGCTCCACTGTCCCCACGTTACTACAGACAGTGAACTCCCCACAGACGCTCCACTGTCCCGACACGTTACCACTGACAGTGAACTCACCACAGACACTCCACTGTCCCCACGTTACTACTGACAGTGAACTCACCACAGACGCTCCACTGTCCCGACACGTTACTACTGACAGTGAACTCACCACAGACGCTCCACTGTCCCCACGTTACTACTGACAGTGAACTCACCACAGACGCTCCACTGTCCCCACGTTACTACTGACAGTGAACTCACCACAGACGCTCCACTGTCCCCACGTTACTACTGACAGTGAACTCACCACAGACGCTCCACTGTCCCCACGTTACTACAGACAGTGAACCCACCACAGACGCTCCACTGTCCCGACACGTTACTACTGACAGTGAACTCACCACAGACGCTCCACTGTCCCCACGTTACTACTGACAGTGAACTCACCACAGACGCTCCACTGTCCCCACGTTACTACTGACAGTGAACTCACCACAGACGCTCCACTGTCCCCACGTTACTACTGACAGTGAACTCACCACAGACGCTCCACTGTCCCGACACGTTACTACTGACAGTGAACTCACCACAGACGCTCCACTGTCCCGACACATTACTACTGACAGTGAACTCCCCACAGACATTCCACTGTCCCCACGTTACTACTGACAGTGAACTCACCACAGACGCTCTACTGTCCCCACGTTACTACTGACAGTGAACTCACCACAGACGCTCCACTGTCCCGACGTTACTACTGACAGTGAACTCAGCACAGACGCTCCACTGTCCCCACGTTACTACTGACAGTGAACTCACCACAGACGCTCCACTGTCCCGACGTTACTACTGACAGTGAACTCAGCACAGACGCTCCACTGTCCCCACGTTACTACTGACAGTGAACTCACCACAGACGCTCCACTGTCCCCACGTTACTACTGACAGTGAACTCACCACAGACGCTCCACTGTCCCGACGTTACTACTGACAGTGAACTCACCACAGACGCTCCACTGTCCCGACACGTTACTACTGACAGTGAACTCACCACAGACGCTCCACTGTCCCCACGTTACTACTGACAGTGAACTCACCACAGACGCTCCACTGTCCCGACGTTATTACTGACAGTGAACTCACCACAGACGCTCCACTGTCCCCACGTTACTACTGACAGTGAACTCACCACAGACGCTCCACTGTCCCGACGTTACTACTGACAGTGAACTCACCACAGACGCTCCACTGTCCCCACGTTACTACTGACAGTGAACTCACCACAGACGCTCCACTGTCCCCACGTTACTACTGACAGTGAACTCACCACAGACGCTCCACTGTCCCCACGTTACTACTGACAGTGAACTCACCACAGACGCTCCACTGTCCCCACGTTACTACTGACAGTGAACTCACCACAGACGCTCCACTGTCCCGACACGTTACTACTGACAGTGAACTCACCACAGACACTCCACTGTCCCCACGTTACTACTGACAGTGAACTCACCACAGACGCTCCACTGTCCCCACGTTACTACTGACAGTGAACTCACCACAGACGCTCCACTGTCCCCACGTTACTACTGACAGTGAACTCCCCACAGACGCTCCACTGTCCCCACGTTACTACTGACAGTGAACTCACCACAGACGCTCCACTGTCCCCACGTTACTACTGACAGTGAACTCACCACAGACACTCCACTGTCCCCACGTTACTACTGACAGTGAACTCACCACAGACGCTCCACTGTCCCGACGTTACTACTGACAGTGAACTCACCACAGACGCTCCACTGTCCCGACGTTACTACTGACAGTGAACTCAGCACAGACACTCCACTGTCCCCACGTTACTACTGACAGTGAACTCATCATGTTTAATGATGTTTGACCAGCGATGGTTTGTGGGCTTCTGGGACTTGTTGTTTGTTGAAGGCTAAAAAGCTAAATATTGATTGAACAGTGATGTCACATGTTTGACTGTTTGTAAGAGATCATTCAGAGACTCTGTCACACACTGTTGGCTCTACACTCCGTCTGCTCTGGTCACTGTTTCTTCTGCTAACAAATCACATAGTAGATCTATAACTGAGTTTGATTGTTGTCATAATCAGTGTAATTTGTGATTACTGTGTTGTATTGACCGTAATGAGTAATATTTCCTCAGCAGCTGGTGCTGCACATTAACTGAGCAGCTTCTTCTCCTTCAGACGGACCAATGAAAAGCAGCTGAAGCTCGACTCTGGACAGAGAGAGAGAGAAGAACTGCAGCAGTTTCCTTCCTGTCGTCTTTAAAACACATTTTAATTCAAGCAGACTGAAAGAGACGAAGAGAAAGGAGGAAAGATGAAGACAGGAACAGTCCAGAAATGAACCCTCGCAGCTGTCGGCTGCTCAGCTCAGGTTCAGAAGCTCTGACAATAAACTGATGTCTGAGCAGTGAATCCTCCTGAGCAGCCTCAGAGAGTTTCACTGATCTGGAAACAGTTTATTCTGACACGGTCCAGATCCTACAGAAGCCCGTTCACACCTGATGGGTAAAGATTCAGTCGGGATGTTTCTCAGGCTGACGGTTGTTGTTCTCAGCCGGCTCTGACTGAAACAACTCCAGAACGTTCATGTTGAACGTAAATGTTGTTTTTTAAAAATAACTAGAAATGATCCAACATGTAGAATAACACCTGAGATCCTGATCTGATTTGAAAAGATGTTTTTTTACACTTTTATAAGCTGAAATCTTCACCGTCGCTGCTGAGCTAAAAGCTCCATCACCTGGTGGTGCGTCAGTACGGAGAGAGGAGAGGAGGACTGGATTAACATCTTTGGGTGAACTGTTCCTTTAAGAGGTGGACTCTTTGGGCCAAATTCAATCTGAAATATGAGTTTTTCGGGCCGACAGTTCTGTGAAGCACCGTCTAAAGAGAGATGAGTCTGTTGTAAAGAAGTTTCATTTGATCCAGCATTGAATCGTTAGAGCTGGATCTTATTTTGGCGAGTCTGCACAGGAAGAAATATTCAGGCCGACTTTAATATCTGAGGACTGAGGAGGAAACTGACTTCTATGAAGATACATTGTGACCGGACGGAGGAGGTGATGAAGGACACCCGGTGTTATTACAGCATCAGCAGCAGCAGGAGGAGGAGGAGGAGGAGGAGGAGGAGGATGTACAGGTAGAGAAGCTGAAAGAGAGAATAAAAAGCAAAGAGATGAAGTGAAAGAGACGAGAGAAACAACAGACAGAAACATAAAAGAAGATACTTAGAGTCGAGGCGACTGAAAGAGAAAAGACGGAGGAAGTAAGACACACAGTCATTAGAGAGGCAGAGGAGGGAGAGTGAAGAAGACAAAGAGACGGAGGACGAGATGAAGAACAGGAAGCAGAGTAATATATCTTAGAGAGCAGCGGAGGAATCCTGCAACCAACAAGGAGGATCCTCCAGTCCTCGTCAGAGCAGATGGAAACACGAGGAACATAAATAAGTACATTTATTTGAGTACTTCAGTACAGTACAGTGTGACGGACAGGACGTCGTCAGTTTTCAAAATAAGAGTCGTCTCTCAGCTGATCATTAACCTGTCTGCTGTGACGAGCTGAAAAATGCTTATGAAGCTCTGCTGCAGACAGCAGGAGAGCTGGTGGGCGTTCACAGCCTCCACACACTCCACTGTAATACTTTATTTATGTTCCACACACACACACACACACACACACACACACAGGCAGCTGACAGGGTTTCATTTACCATCCCACCACTTCTGGCTGTCAGCGTCCTGCAGCTTGCTTTTTGTGTGTGTGTGTGTGTGTGTGTGTGTGTTTGTGTGTGTGTGTGTGTGTGTGTGTGTGTGTGTGTGTGTGTGTGTGTGTGTGTGTGTGTGTGTGTGTGGGCGGGCCACACAGATTAAAGCTAACACAGTGGTTGTTATCTCTGACATGGACAGACAGAACAACACATTATATTACATTGCTGTGCGAGGTGGAAGCTAACAAACAGCTGGAGCAGGCGAGGCAGCGATACTGAAGCCAGACGTGTAGAAACATCATCGCTGTGACGACACGACGACGTTCAGACACAAGATACATGTAACGTCTGCTGAAGTCTAACAAAGACGTTTTTGTGCGCGCTTCAGATGGTTTCTGCCTGTTTTAAAAGGGTTTATGAGCCGAACATGAGATGAAAACAGCTTCACAGAATCAGTTCTGACCAACAAACGTTTAACTCTCTCTGATGTTGAGGATCCAGTTTGTGTCTTCTTCTTCTACTCTATTCATTTCTAGTTGAAATGTCATGACTACGATCAAAAGCATGATTGGTAAAAGAACAAACTGAAGCTACGACACGCAGAGAAACAAGCTGTCAGAACGAGGAACACGTCACTTCAAGTCAAAAGAACAATCAGATTACAAACTGCAGTTTATTCTAAACTCATGATATAACAATCACAAATTAAAGGTAAATGATTATTGTCTTGCCTAAAAAATCACGATACTACTAAAAGTTGGAGTACAAAAATTACAGCAACAACGGAGTTAGCTTTCCTCTGTTAGCATCTGCTAGCTTTTTGTGGCATGCTGCATTCTAACAACATGTGATTCTTCCATCATTTTTAAATAACCTCTCAGCTAGTTTCAGTGAAATTCAAAGGTTGTGTAGCCTACAGTTAGCTTTGTAGCATGCTAGTGTTAGCACGGTATTGTTGGATGTTTACATTTAGCCTGTCAGAGTTGATCTTTCCAACATTTAGACGACTTTCTCTGCTACATCCACTGCAGCTGCTTCAGAGGAAGAGGAGCTGCCACACAATCAATCCACGCTCTTATCAGAGCGAGCAGGTCCGGTGATGTCAGAGCAAATTCAATCAGAGTTCAGGAGGCTGAATGCTGCAATCTCCTACTGCGTGCTTAATGACAAAACCCTGAGGGAGGAGGACCACCTGCTGCACAGGTGCACACTGAACAGGTACACCACAGTCACAGTCGCTCATTGTGTGGGAGTCACAGAGGCAGAAGCATCAACACTTCTTCACCTGCGTCTCCATGAGATCACACACAGAAGTCCAACAGTTTGTGTTCAGTGGCCTCGTCAGGTTTTAACCCTTCAGCAGCATCGACTATTCACCTGGTGAGAGACTCAGGTGAGATGCTGCAGTTGGACGTGAACTAAAATATGCTTCTGACAACATCTGAGGTGAGAAATAAGCTGCAGCAACAGATTATTGATTCATATTTAATCAGTGCGGTTGAATTTTTGTGAGCAGGTTGTGTTCAGACGCTGCTGCTCGTTCTTTAAGTCTGTAATCGAACAGTTTGATCTCCACGGGAACATCAGCAGCGATCGACCTGATGTCGTCTTCAGGCTCAGCGTCCCTCCCACTCTCAACTGTCTCACACACATTTCATATTCATGTGTGTATAAATAAAGATCTGTGGCAGCAGCAGAGACGACCTGCAGCTGCTGATCCTATCAGGAAACTACAGTTGTTATCTGTGTGTGTCTGTGAGACTGAAGCAAACCGTGCAGAGAGGAAACACCATCTTCTACCAACACTGTGTTCTCCTTCTGTAGTTTAAGTGACGACATGAGGTTTAGTGTGTGTCTGTTTCTTTCTTTCTTATCTGGAGAAACTTTGCAAGGTTCAAACTGTAAGAAGCAACAAAATGTTCACAAATGTTCACATTTTGCATCGATTCAAACTCCAGACAGGTCGTATCAGATACAATCTGTCACAATTCTGCATTAAAATGTCTAAAAACCACTCGACCTCGGCTCTACATGCTGTTGATTGTGTTCATACATTATCAGAGAAATCCACAGTAACCTGGAGGTAAGGGTGCGTTTCATTTAGTCACCTGTCGCTCTAAAGGAGAGAGTCAGAGAGCGAGTTAAACATCATCATAAAGTCAATAGTTCAATCTGAATTTCCAGGACCAGATCATCTGTTCTTACAATTCTTTGCTCTCAGCATCAGTAAAATCCTGCTCATCCAAAACTCTGCTGCCAGAATCCTGACTGGGACCTGAACTCACCGGTCCGGTCCTCTCTGCACTGGTTACCTGTTGCTTTTAGAACTGATGTTAAGATTGTATTGATTACTGAGGAGCCCTGAGGAGGCCTCGCTCCAAGTTACTAACTTGGCCTGTTATTGTCCGGTGCTCCTTGTTGCAGCCTGAGATCCTCAGGTGGATCTTTTCTCGTTGTCAGAGGTTCAGATTAATCTATAAAGCTGATCGAGTCTCTGCAGTCTGATGAGATCAGGGTTAAACACTCAGTGTCGTCTTTTAAAACACTGTGAAACTCTTTTGCTTCAGTGATTTTAATAAAGCTTTAATATAAACAGTGATTGTTTTTAGTCGCCGTGTGTTTGATCGGGTTCAGTAAAGCACTTTGAGAGCACGAGAGAGACAAACGTTCTGTCAGCAAAGCTTAAAAGATCAAATATGCAGGTTGTGGAACAAGAAGTTAATCAGTCTACTCACACAAACTGTCTCCAGTGTTCTCTGCAGATTAACAGTTATTAAATATTGTATTTCAGAGCCGTCAGCCGCTCAAACCTGAATAAACAAACTGAAAGAGACGGAAAGACGCCACATATTCAGCATGTAACTGTAAACGTCTCCATGAGAACAAATCCTGGTGGACATCCAGAGCCAGCTCACTCTAACTGTCTGCTGCCCACTTTATCACCAGCAACCACAGAGGAAGAACAGTCATTTATTGAGACGTTGGCTTGTCTTCCCAATCATGGACCAACACAGGAGGTCCAACTCTTCAAGACTCTGCTGTCCACCTTCATCTGAAGGAGACAAATCATTCCCGTGAGGACAACAATGTCAACATGTTGTCCAGAGAAGACCGACGGTTTTAACGAAGAATAAAAGAATCTCATCCAAACTGGAACACCGTCTTTGAACAGAGGAGGTGGACTAAGACATCATTCATCACACATCTACGATACTGTACTGACTTCTCTCCACAGACAACTTATCAGCCGTCCACACCTGGACTCACCTGGACTCACCCACACTCAGCATCCCACCTGAAGGCCGGTCGGGTCAACAAACCACAAGTAGGCCTAACAACTCTGAAACTCAGAGCTCATATGACACTCCCATACTCTGTAAGGACACTCCCATACTCTGTAAAGACGCTCCCACACTCTGTTAGGACACTCCCATACTCTGTAAAGACGCTCCCACACTCTGTTAGGACACTCCCATACTCTGTAAAGACATGCCCACACTATGAAAGGACACTCCCACACTCTGTAAGGACACTCCCTACTATGTAAGGACACTTCCACACTCTGTAAGGACATTCCCACATGTTGTAAGGACACTCCCATACTATGTAAGGACACTCCCACACTTTGTAAGGACACTCCCATACTATGTAAGGACACTCCCATACTATGTAAGGACACTCCCACACTTTGTAAGGACATTCCCATACTATGTAAGGACACTCCCACACTTTGTAAGGACACTCCCATACTATGTAAGGACACTCCCACACAGAGTTTTACAGCCTGTGACTTCCACTTAGTCCACTCCACTTAGTAAGTAGTGAAGAAGCCCCTTAGAGGTACCGTTTGTTATTACAAACCTCTCAGACTGCTACAGAATGAGGGAGCATCAACACAACCTGAAGTCCGTTAACCTACTGGAGAGGAAACAGGTATCTCAAGAACTGGAGAGAGAAAACCAGAACCATCCAACTGAACAGACAGAACTGGAGACAGCACAAAGTGGACTTACTCTGGGCTCTTGGGGTAGAAGGGCAGTGTGACGTGGCTGAGGTCACTGATGTCACAGGCGGTGGGCTCGGCGGAGATGGCCTGCCGTTTGCTGCGGTGCTGGTCTGGCTGAAGGACAAGGTTCTGCTGCTGGGCCTGGACCTGCTGAGCCGTGGCAGGCCGGAGCACAGAGCGGTACTTGTCCAGCTCATTCTGCAGCCGCTGGATCAGCTCGTCCTTCTGATCCAGCTCCAGCTCCAGCTCATCGATCAGGGTGTCGCGCTGCCGCAACTCCTCGATCTTTTCCTGCAGGGCGTACTGCAGGTCCCGTAGGGTGCCCATGGGTTCTCTATAGGGGGGACCCAAGAGTTCTCAGGGTTCCTCTAGAGTGTTTGGGGGGTCCTCTGTGGTCCCCAGATTTCCTCTGGAGCTTGAGGGTCCCGAAAGGGTTCCTCAAAGTACTTAACTGTTGGGATCCTCAAAGTCTTCAACCCTTCCTGTTCCCCCTAGATTCTTTCTGATTACTTAGCAGCACCTTGGTTTCTTCAGAGTCTTGGTGATTTCTAGGTTGTGTAAAGGTGCTTCAGTGTCCGTCAGGGTAACTTAAACCTTTTTTAGGGCGTGGCAGAGATTCTCCAGGTTTTCTCTGGGTCTTAAAGTCAGTCTAGTATCTACAGCATTCCTCTGAGATCTCTCTCTGGGATCCTGAGGTCATTCTGTGGTTCCCCAGGGCCCTTCAAAGTTTCCTGCTGGGTCCATCCAGGTTCACAGTAATCACAAGATTTTGTTGGGGCCTTGAAGGTCCCTCTAGAGGTTCTCAGAAAGGTTCTTCAGGTTATTAATTTTAATTTTTTATATTTTTGGTCTTTTTTCAGAGATTCTTAAATGGTCTTCAGGGGTCTACAAATCTACTGGGCTTCCTTGGGCTACTTAATCAGTTTTGCTAGTTTCCCAGCAGTTCCTGGAGGTCTCAAGGGTCCCTCTAAAGTCTCTCAGGGAGGTTCTTAAGATAAGTCTTAAGGGTCACTCAGAATCATCTAGGGCTACTCAGGGCTCATCACAATGATCTTTTGGGTTTTTCTCAGATTCTCAGCAGTCCCCAAGATTTCATCGGAACCACTGTGGTCTAGAGGTTCTCAGAGGGTTTTTTCAAGGTTCTTTTAGGATTCGTACAGGCATCTTCAAGGGCTTCAGGGGCCTTAGCTTGCTTCTGGGGTTCCCTGAAATAGTTTTTCTCCAGATGTTTGACAGCTCCTAAGGCTTTGGGTTAAGGTTTAAAGTTTCATTGGGATTCTCAGATCCCTCTAGTTTCTTAAATGGGTTTGTCAAATTTCCTCCAGGGTTGTTTTTGAAGGTTTTTCACAGGCCCCCCAAGGTGGATCATTGGTGGTCTTTAAAATCCTCAGAGTCCCTCCAGATGTCCATGGTTCCTTGAAGTTACCTGCTTCTTCTTCCAGGATGGGAATTTGCTTTTAGACATCAAGAAAATAACACAAACTGGGAAAAGTCTTGAAATTAAGAGGCACTCACTGGTTCTGGTGGGCTCCTCTTTCTCTCCTCTAAAGCAAAATTCTGATGTGAGACAAAGGCGATGGATGAAGTGGAAGATCAGGGAGTCTCTGTTCTGGTTCCAGGATTTCCTCTTATCCAGGAAATATGATGAATGTAACACGTGGATGAAGAACAAACAGAAGCAAAGTGAGCGAAACAAAGTCGGAAGTGAGTCCTGGTAGAAAAATCAATCCACAGATTTGACGATTTAGAAATAATAAAAAATTCCTGGTTTAAATTCCTGAAATGGATCCAGGCAGAAGTAAGACATCAGCTTTCTGCTGGAGAGGAAGACGGAACCGAACCGAACTGATCAGAGGCAGAAAACTGAAGCTGTCAAACATCTTCAGTCCGAAATAAATCGTGCAAACATCCTCTGAAACAGTCTGAAGAGAAGTAAACCTCCCCACGCACCGCCGCGCAGCGCAGAGACGCGCAGGAAACTACCAGAGCCGCAGGAATCAAGTCCGGTCCACGAGTCTGACACCGGGACGACTCCGGGAGGACAACAACGCTGAAAATCCTCCGGTTTGAATCGAGAAGCCAAAACCCTCCTCACATGTGAGCCTGGAGCCGGAGAGGCGGAGGAGGAGGAGGAGGAGGAGAGCTGCAGACGATCTGTGGAGAAGAATTAAATGATCCGGAGTCCAGAGAGGATGTGGAGCTGCGGATCTGCTCCGGTTTAATCACCTTCATTACTTTAATTAGTTTAATGTGAGCAGCAGGACGACTGACACCCGGAGAGCAGCGCGGGCTGCGGCCAGAAGTTGATCGTCCTCCTCCTCCTCCTCCTCCTCCTCCTCTTCCTCCTCCTCCCTGCTCCTCCTCACAATGATTAAACAGTGGTCTGGAGAGGAGACATGAAGATAACTGAGGAGAATCAGATCAATACTTTACAAAGTTCTAATACAGGGTGTAATCCTCTGATCGTATCGAGTAATAGATTACATGGACCGTGTAGAGCAGCTGAGAACAAGCTTCATACAGGAACATGAATTTAAATAATGAAGGTGTTTAAAATCACTCTCACAGCCTCATGATCACGTAAATAACAAGATTATTATACAGACTACAGATGATTATAAAGACTACAGATTATTATAAAGACTACAGATTAATATAAAGACTACAGATTATTATAAAGACTACAGATTATTATAAAGACTACAGATTATTATACAGACTACAGATGATTATAAAGACTACAGATTATTATAAAGACTACAGATTAATATAAAGACTAAAGATTATTATAAAGACAACAGATTATTATAAAGACTACAGATTATTATAAAGACTACAGATTATTATACAGACTACAGATTAATATAAAGACTACAGATTATTATACAGACTACAGATTAATATAAAGACTACAGATTAATATAAAGACTACAGATTATTATAAAGACTACAGATTATTATAAAGACTACAGATTATTATACAGACTACAGATTAATATAAAGACTACAGATTATTATACAGACTACAGATTAATATAAAGACTACAGATTATTATAAAAACTACAGATTAATATAAAGACTACATATTATTATACAGACTACAGATTAATATAAAGACTACAGATTATATAAAGACTACAGATTATTATAAAGACTACAGATTATTATACAGACTACAGATTAATATAAAGACAACAGATGATTATAAAGACAACAGATGATTATAAAGACTACAGATTATTATAAAGACTACAGATTATTATAAAGACTACAGATTATTATAAAGACTACAGATTAATATAAAGACTACAGATTAATATAAAGACTACAGATTATTATAAAGACTACAGATTAATATAAAGACTACAGATTATTATAAAGACTACAGATTAATATAAAGACTACAGATTAATATAAAGACTACAGATTATTATAAAGACTACAGATTAATATAAAGACTACAGATTATTATAAAGACTACAGATTATTATAAAGACTACAGATTAATATAAGACTACAGATTATTATACAGACTACAGATTATTATAAAGACTACAGATTATTATAAAGACTACAGATTATTATAAAGACTACAGATTAATATAAAGACTACAGATTATTATATTGACTACAGATTAATATAAAGACTACAGATTATTATACAGACTACATATTAATATAAAGACTACAGATTATTATAAAGACTACAGATTAATATAAAGACTACAGATTATTATAAAGACTACAGATTATTATAAAGACTACAGATTATTATAAAGACCACAGATTATTATAAAGACTACAGATTTATATAAAGACTACAGATTATTATAAAGACTACAGATTAATATAAAGACTACAGATTATTATAAAGACTACAGATTAATATAAAGACTACAGATTATTATACAGACTACAGATTAATATAAAGACTACAGATTATTATAAAGACTACAGATTAATATAAAGACTACAGATTATTATACAGACTACAGATTATTATAAAGACTACAGATTATTATAAAGACTACAGATTATTATACGGACTACAGATTATTGTACGGACTACAGATTAATATAAAGACTACAGATTATTATACAGACTACAGATTATTATAAAGACTACAGATTATTATACAGACTACAGATTATTATAAAGACTACAGATTATTATACAGAATACAGATTATTATAAAGACTACAGATTATTATAAAGACTACAGATTATTATACAGACTACAGATTATTATAAAGACTACAGATTATTATACAGAATACAGATTATTATAAAGACTACAGATTATTATAAAGACTACAGATTATTATAAAGACTACAGATTATTATAAAGACTACAGATTATTATACAGACTACAGATTATTATACAGACTACAGATTAATATAAAGACTACAGATTATTATACAGACTACAGATTAATATAAAGACTACAGATTATTATACAGACTACAGATTATTATACAGACTACAGATTAATATAAAGACTACAGATTATTATACAGACTACAGATTAATATAAAGACTACAGATTAATATAAAGACTACAGATTATTATACAGACTACAGATTATTATACAGACTACAGATTATTATAAAGACTACAGATTAATATAAAGACTGCATATTATTAATTATTATTTTGTGAACCCTCATTTACACTGTAGAATTAAGATGGTGACATCACGACGGTCCTTGACTGTGATCCAGTTGAAGTGAACATGGTTCTGTGGCGCTGTCTGCTGGCTGCTGCTTGTCATTACACCCATTAGCTCAACATGTGACACTGTGTGTGTGTGTGTGTGTGTGTGTGTGTTGTGTTGTGTGTTGTGTGTGTGTGTGTGTGTGTGAAAGACATAAACTTTTCTATATGATGGCTATAAAAAACTGATATAAACAATATATGACTGGATCTTAAATCTCATTGGCTACATGATGGAAAAATAATGGCCGTGTCAGTCGTAACTTTAGGACCCCTAATTTTTGAAAATAAGAGTTATTCACAAAACATTTTAGGCCTAAAGGTAGCAGCTAAGTCTGAGAGACCTTAGAAGTAGTCCAGAGGACTCCTAACTCGCTAAGACCTGGTCACAGCCGAATGTTCTGGAGACGCTAAATGACAGGGAATTATTAAAACGATGTCGGATGGACCGCGAAGGGACTTAAGTTGTGGTTGAGTTGGTGAGAGACGCAATAATGTCCCCAACCAACCGAAACAACCCTAACCCCTAATCCTGTAACGCCGGAGTTCAAATGTTTGGCAACACTCTGGTATTTGGCTACGGGGATAATGTTGCTCTGTAGCGCGGATAATTATCACAGCCATCAGTAAGCCGCTCTATCTACCAAACCATCAATGCGCCCTGTAGACCCCATATAATCCGTCAGTTTATCCGGTCTCCTTCAGACAATCGCCAACAACAAAGAATCAAAGCCAAATTCATGGAAATTGCAGGTATAACTGGGACGCATATTAAAATAATTGCACCTTCTCAGGATGAACGTCACATTTAGAAAAATGTCTTTCTTGTAGATTTTATCTAAAAATGTATTTCAGCTAATAAGCTAATTAATGTTAAAATGTGTCTTTTTTGGATGGAGTGTGGTGAGATTCAGACTGGTGTGTGTGTGTGTGTGTGTGTGTGTGTGTGTGTGTGTGTGTGTGTGTGTGTGTGTCTGAATTGATGTATTCTCTCAGTTATGTTGTTTGAGCTGTTAAACAGGAACATAAAGAGTTAACTGTTTATATTCACAAATTAAACCAGATTAATTATGAAAACACACAAATAAACTAACGACAGTCAACTTTGATATTTGGAAGAAAAATCTGTTATTTTATTTCACATCTAAGCCAAAATAAATTCTGTGTGTGCTGATAGTCTCATCCTGTGTTCCAATCAATGACCTCACTGTTCAACCACACACACACACACACACACACACACACACACACACACACACACGAAGAAGACGTGGAAATCACCTCACAGTTAAACTTTAATCTCCTCTTGCGTGTTGTTCAGCTAAAAAGGAAAAAAAAAATAATTTAATTTTGACTCATTTTATTCAGTCCTGCAGCACTTCAGTGTGTCGAGTACTTCTGAGTAATAGATTACAAACAGGTCCAAACAGTTCAGGTGAACCAGGTAGAGATCACGTGACTCACCTGGTCCTGTCCGGTCACTCTGTGAGGACACAGGAGCTCCACTGAGCCTCTCAGACTGAACCAGCTGCAGCCACAGAGACTCGAGCCTGACAGTCACAGCCGAGGGCAACTCGACCACCCTCGCCCCCTACAGGCCATATCTGTGACAAGAACACGCTCCAACACAAGGTACACTTTAAACTACAAACATGGCCTCCTGAGAGTTTTAATGCTAATGAAATGCATGCTGGGAAGTTGGTTGCTAAACTAGCTAGCTAGCTGTGACAGGAGACACTTGAACGTCACACTGAGTCATGTGATCCAGTGTTGGCAAAACCAGTGGAGCCTTGAACGCATCGTTTTATTGTATTTAACCTTTATTTAACAATAAAACGTCGACAGAAGAAAGTGAAGAGTGTTACAGTGTGTGTGTGTGTGTGTGTGTGTGAGTGAGAGAGAGAGAGAGTCGGTGAAGAGACCTTTGCAGAGCGCCCTAATGCAGCTAGTGACCATCGGTCAAAGGCCTCCTGCAACACACACACACTTTTTGCATGTGTGTGTGTGTGTGTGTGTGTGTGTCCACAGATAGCAGCAGGTTAAACATTAACGCTGGCTGGCTTGTAAAGCTAACACCAAGACAGCGAACCTTTGGAGTTTGATATGATGTGATCACACACACACACACACACACACACACACACACACACACACACACAGAGGCCCCTGATGACACGTGAACACACACACACACACACACTGTGTGTTCAGAATGACACAGCTCTGATCGGAGGAGGTGATCTCTGAAATTGCTCAGGTGAGTTTTTTTGTTTTTAAATTAAAAGTTTTAGTTTCATTAATTTAAAGAGAGAGAGACAGAGAGAGAGAGAGCATGTAAAGTAAGTGTCGTTCATCCGCTCTCTCTTCTGCTGTCTGATGAACAGCAGCTATCAGAGAGGCTAAAGCTAACTGAACAAACAGGCCGAGCAAAGAGAGGAGAACTGAATGTCTCTGTCCGGCTGTCGCTGCTTGAATATAATATAAAGTATTCAGATAGTTTACTGCAGTGATACTCTATTACACACATACTCATTACACACGTACTCCATTACACACATACTCCATTACACACGTACTCCATTACACACATACTCCATTACACACGTACTCCATTACACACATACTCCATTACACACATACTCCATTACACGTCAAAGTCCTGCATAATGTTAATGTTTCAAAAGAATGACTTAAACCAATGTACACTTCATGTTCTCTGTGAGTTGTGAGGGTTAAAATAAAACAACCAAAGACTGAAAACTGTGGAAATTGATGATGTAATAATAATAATAGTAATAATAATAATAATAATAATAATAATAATAATAATAATAATAATAATAATAATAAACATACAGACGGTCTTTGATGCTATTTAGTCCATTTTAGGGTCAAAACTCAAAACACTGTCTGTTATTATCTGTGAGTTAAAAATTTAATCATCAGATACAATCTGGTTATTAATTTAAAGTTCTTGGTTAAAACCCTGAATGTATCAGCTGTAATCTGTCCATTTATTAATGTATTAATTTGTGTTTAAACTGTTACTAAAAAAAAAATCCATTAAAACATCATTTAACCCTCTGGGGTCTGGGGTATAATTGGCCGTTTTTGACTACTTTTGATTTTACCATTATATTTCACCTTAAAAACTATTTGACCTTGTTTGGTGTTATATTTTACAACCTCACATGTTTGATTGTAAAGTTATGTTTTCACTTAGACACACTTTATTAACACAATGGACCTAAAATCACAAAAAAGCATAAAATCCGAGTAGGAAAAAGTTTGTCTTTTTACTGTGAAAACCACAAATATGTCTAATGAACCATTTTTATTACTTGTAATGCAAATATAAATTTATGTTTGTTGTAAGTTTTTGAAATTTACAAAGTTATATGTGACTATTTACATTTAAATGCAGGCAATGCCTCAGGCTCAGGTCTCCCTCAGCTACTTCCTGCCTGCTCCACATTCAGCAGTCTCCTCATTGTTTGACTCACAAAACAAAAAAACGACTCCACTACACACTAAACACACTACACTGAACACTACATAACACACTAACTGTACACTCCAAACACGCTCAATGTCACAAATCTCTCAACTCTCGACCTCCATCACATCACTGTCACTGTCACTCTTTCGCCGCTGTCCCTCTCACAACTTCCCCCTGTTCCTCAACAACCAAATCATGTGGTTTGCCATATAATTTTGTGATTGGTTGGAATGATGCCTTTTTTCACCATTAGGAAAAGGGGTGCGACAGGTTTTTTTGCTTGCAAACACTTCCTGCTTACGGACACCGTTTTTATAGTTTCTTCCTACACCAAACCCGCAGCAAACGTGATGGTAATGTTAGTGAAAAAATGTGGCGTACATTATTTATCGTGAGTTCAGTTTCACTTGGCCTATCAACATGATATAATGCAATATTAACAATAGTACAAGAAATTAATGAGGTAATAATACAAACCATCAGTGAATAAACAAGCTGTTCTCAGAAGATAAGGTGGCAGGGTCCGCCACATATACACAAAATAAAACAGTATAAATTGTGCTTGTTTGTTTGGTTGTTTGTCTGTTTGTTTAGTCATGAAGACAAAGAGAGTTTGATTATTTAGTTTGTTTCTCTGCTCGTTAAGATTTATTCAACAAAACTACAGACTGCTCCTTTAATCTACAGACTGCTCCTTTAATGTACAGACTGAACCTTTAATCTACAGACTGCTCCTTTAAATTACAGACTGCTCCATTAATCTACAGACTGAACCTTTAATCTACAGACTGAACCTTTAATCTACAGACTGCTCCTTTAATCTACAGACTGCTCCATTAATCTACAGACTGCTCCTTTAATTACAGACTGCTCCATTAATCTACAGACTGAACCTTTAATCTACAGACTGAACCTTTAAACTACAGACTGCTCCTTTAATCTACAGACTGAACCTTTAAACTACAAACTGAACCTTTAATCTACAGACTGCTCCTTTAAACTACAAACTGAACCTTTAATCTACAGACTGCTCCTTTAATCTACAGACTGAACCTTTAATCTACAGACTGCTCCTTTAATCTACAGACTGAACCTTTAATCTACAGACTGAACCTTTAATCTACAGACTGCTCCTTTAAACTACAAACTGAACCTTTAATCTACAGACTGAACCTTTAAACTACAGACTGAACCTTTAATCTACAGACTGCTCCTTTAATCTACAGACTGAACCTTTAAACTACAGACTGAACCTTTAATCTACAGACTGCTCCTTTAATTTACAGACTGCTCCTTTAATCTACAGACTGAACCTTTAATCTACAGACTGAACCTTTAATCTACAGACTGCTCCTTTAATCTACAGACTGAACCTTTAATCTACAGACTGAACATTTAATCTACAGACTGCTCCTTTAATCTACAGACTGCTCCTTTAATCTACAGACTGAACCTTTAATCTGCAGACTGAACCTTTAATCTACAGACTGAACCTTTAATTTACAGACTGAACCTTTAATCTACAGACTGCTCCTTTAATCTACAGACTGCTCCTTTAATCTACAGACTGAACCTTTAATCTACAGACTGCTCCTTTAATCTACAGACTGAACCTTTAATCTACAGACTGAACCTTTAAACTACAAACTGAACCTTTAATCTACAGACTGCTCCTTTAAACTACAAACTGAACCTTTAATCTACAGACTGAACCTTTAAACTACAGACTGAACCTTTAATCTACAGACTGCTCCTTTAATCTACAGACTGAACCTTAATTTTCTACAGACTGCTCCTTTAATCTACAGACTGAACCTTTAAACTACAGACTGAACCTTTAATCTACAGACTGCTCCTTTAATTTACAGACTGCTCCTTTAATCTACAGACTGAACCTTTAATCTACAGACTGAACCTTTAATCTACAGACTGAACCTTTAATCTACAGACTGCTCCTTTAATCTACAGACTGAACCTTTAATCTACAGACTGCTCCTTTAATCTACAGACTGCTCCTTTAATCTACAGACTGAACCTTTAATCTACAGACTGCTCCTTTAATCTACAGACTGAACCTTTAATCTGCAGACTGAACCTTTAATCTACAGACTGAACCTTTAATTTACAGACTGAACCTTTAATCTACAGACTGCTCCTTTAATCTACAGACTGAACCTTTAATCTACAGACTGAACCTTTAATGTACAGACTGCTCCTTTAATCTACAGACTGAACCTTTAATCTACAGACTGAACCTTTAATCTACAGACTGCTCCTTTAAACTACAAACTGAACCTTTAATCTACAGACTGAACCTTTAATCTACAGACTGAACCTTTAATCTACAGACTGAACCTTTAATCTACAGACTGCTCCTTTAATCTACAGACTGAACCTTTAATCTACAGACTGAACCTTTAATCTACAGACTGAACCTTTAATCTACAGACTGAACATTTAATCTACAGACTGCTCCTTTAATCTACAGACTGAACCTTTAAACTACAGACTGAACCTTTAATCTACAGACTGAACCTTTAATCTACAGACTGAACATTTAATCTACAGACTGCTCCTTTAATCTACAGACTGAACCTTTAATCTACAGACTGAACCTTTAAACTACAAACTGAACCTTTAATCTACAGACTGAACCTTTAATCTACAGACTGCTCCTTTAATCTACAGACTGCTCCTTTAAACTACAAACTGAACCTTTAATCTACAGACTGAACCTTTAATCTACAGACTGAACCTTTAATCTACAGACTGCTCCTTTAATCTACAGACTGAACCTTTAATCTACAGACTGAACCTTTAATCTACAGACTGAACATTTAATCTACAGACTGCTCCTTTAATCTACAGACTGAACCTTTAAACTACAGACTGAACCTTTAATCCAGCCCAGAAGCCTACAGATCTGGGAACTGGACCAATGTGGTCTCTCCTGGTCTCACTGATCCACATCAGTCCACCTCTCGTTAGCGTGTCAGGTTTTGTCTCTCAGAACAACCAGAATCATGAACTGTGTAAAGAGTTCTGTGGACCTGACGGTGCTGCTGTGAGAGCTGATCACAGATCAGTTACTGATCAGTCACAGTGTAGTTTAGCATG
The DNA here is from genome assembly GCF_900880675.1 of Sparus aurata. Lineage (NCBI taxonomy): Eukaryota > Metazoa > Chordata > Actinopteri > Spariformes > Sparidae > Sparus > Sparus aurata. The sequence goes on along the minus strand of NC_044206.1, from coordinate 27,909,422 downwards.
GTAGCATGCTAACACGTGCTAATTAGCACTGAACACAGGTAGAGGTGTGCTGTGATGATGAAGCTGATGAAGATCAGTTATTAACCAACAAATAGGGACCGATGTTGGTTGAAATGCATGCTGGGCATCGTAGGACATCACTGACCATACACTCACAGCTGTCACCATGGCTGTGTTGGTGGGCGGGGCTAACCTCACAGCTGATTGGATGATGAGGAGGCTGAAGGAAGGTGTTTGAGTAGGAGCAGAAGACGGAGGGTGGGGCAGTAATGACTTACAAACCATCTGGGAGTTTGAACAAAGTCAGGATTCATAATGAGAGACAGAAGAGGAAATCTAAAATGATTGAACTGAAAGTTAAATGCATGAATTCAGCAGGTTTCAGTGTTTATAAGACCAAGAAGTCTTTCTGTCTTTATGTCTCGGTCTGCAGTCACAGTGAGGACACAAGACGTTGTTATGTCCACCTGACTTCAAGTTCTCTGAGTCACGACTGTGAAAATATAGTAAAACTTTAATTTAGTGTTTCAAGTCAAACTTTATCTCATGATGTGCGTGCACAGTGTGCGTGTGTGTGCGCAGTGTGGTGTGTGTGTGTGTGTGTGTATGTGTGTGTGTGTGTGTGTGGTGTGTGGTGTGTGTGTGTGTGTGTGTGCGTGTGGTGTATGTGTGGTGTGTGTGTGCGTGTGGTGTATGTGTGGTGTGTGTGTGCGTGTGGTGTATGTGTGGTGTGTGTGTGCGTGTGGTGTATGTGTGGTGTGTGTGTGCGTGTGGTGTATGTGTGGTGTGTGTGTGCGTGTGGTGTATGTGCGGTGTGTGTTGAACGCCCCTCTGTCAGCAGTATTGATTGGTGGATTTCTGCCTGTTTGTCCAGCAGTCTGACTCTCAGGTCACCTGAACCACTTCACCTTTAAACCGTCTCCACTTCCTGTCTTCAAACACTTTCAAATTAAAACGTTTATTTCATCTTCATCTTCGTCTTCATCTTCATCATGATCGCTCTCTGTTTTCTTTTGTCTCTCGCCTTCTCTGATGTGAAGTGCTCATCTCACATTTTCATAAAATAGAAAAAGAAGTGTGTGTGTTTGTGTGTGTGTGTGTGGTGTGTGTGTGTGTGTGTGTGTGTGTGTGTGTGTGTGAGAGTGTGTGTGTGTGTGTGTGTGTGAGAGTGTGTGTGTGTGTGTGTGTGTGTGAGTCGGCTGTTTAGCATTAAACTGATTATATTAACTTGTGTTAAGGATCAAAGGGTTAGCTTGCTTTAAGTAGCCACTTAGCTCTCTCTCTCTCACGACTGTAATCAAACGAGCCGAGCTCGGAGCATTGCATGAATAAATCCTGTTTCCTGTTGGTTTGAACCGTTCATGAGAACCACGTCAAACTTGGAGTGACTTATGAATGTCTCTATAATTTAATCTTGTCATCAGATCACATGTTGTGGTCCAAACAACAGTGTGTTGAACTGTGGTACCTCTGGGCTCTGTGTTCGCTCCACTGTTCTTCATCATCTGCATCAGTGATCCACTTCACACTCACAAACTCTGGATGTTTTCTTTGCAGACGACTCTGTTGTATTTCTACAGTTCAGTCAATCTTCTGCCTTATTGTGTCACGTGGTGTTTTGTTGTTGTGATGCATCGCAGCCTAAAAATACTTTTTTCCGTAAGCTTACACTGTGAAAGAAGCATCTGTAAAATGGTGGATGAATTGTTTTGAGCATCACAATCTCTATTGGAGTTAGCCGGGCGCTACACAGGAAGTTAGCCTGCTCGTTCAGTGGACGTCTCTGCTGCTCATCCAGGTATTTTCTCACCTGTCAGTCGGCCTTTTTAGGCTTTACTGAGCAGCTTTCATAGGAGTGAACGGGGCTCCGCCTCCAACGCTGTATCAGATTTCTTGATGCGTCCGTGGTTCACACCCAAACCATCAACATGACAGTCCGTCTCTCAATCAGTCTGACTTCCAGTCTGTGGCTCATTGGTTTCTACTAAAGACACTGAAGACTCCTCACAGATGTGTAGTTTTCAGTGATGTGGTGAATAGTGAATTTGTTGGGGACTATTTTCAGCGGCGGATTAATCCACATCAGGTGCTGCGCTGAGTGTTTGTGGCAGCAGGACGGTTTGTATTTGAATTCACCGTGTACAGCATCAACTGAGTTCAAGTCTTTCTATCATTTATTAATGTGACGAATGTCAGGAAACATGATGTCAGCGTGGAGCTGATACCTGGTCTGGCACCTGGTCGTTGCCTCGTTGTTGTTCCAGAGGGGTAAAAACATGGTGACTGTTACAGGATGTTTGATGAATTGTCTTCCCATAATTCCTGTTGTGCCTCCAGGCAGTCAGACTGTCTAGCTGCAGCCTGTTCAGAGACTCTGTCAATGATTACAGGACAGACCTTGACCTCTCTGCTGCTCACTTCAAAACACCGCTCGTATCTGTTGTTCAGAGCAGGAAAACAGGAGGAGCAGCGGCAGGGTTCAGCTCTGTGAGGACGCCACCAAGGTCATCGCTTTTACTTTATTCACCTTTATTCAACAGCCTGTTCACACCTGCTGTTACCATCCGTCCTGAGTGATCCAACAGACTCCATGTTTCTACTCACAGACAGAAAGAAGTTCATGTAGAACATTTGCTGAATGAACAAGAAGGTCCAAATAATGCAGAATGAGTCAGAGACAGAGTTTCACAGAGTTTATAAAGTGTCTCCAACTCAACAACTCACTAAACTGACACATTTGTTAAGGGAGTCTGGTGACTTTCTCCACGGGGACAAAGAAGGAGCCTATATTGTTCCTGTTTAGTGTCAACAAAACGTCATCTTCTGTCATATTTGTTGTAGCTGTTTCATAAAGTTTCAACAACTCCTAAAATCGGATCATATGAAAGTCTTTCTCAGCAGAAATTTATAATCAACATTTATTCTCTCTAACGTTCTTGTCTTCCAGTGAGCACCCCTAATTTCCCTGATTTACGTATCGCTGTCAATCACACTCAATGGAATCCAATCAGAAAGCAGGCGGGGATGGACTGGCGGGGACGCAGAAGGAGGCGGCGCTGCGAGCGCTCATGCAACGCACGGGATACAAACTGCAGCAGGTAGGAAGCTTCCTCTGAAACTGAATCCAGATGTTGGGTTAGTGACTGGTGGACCAGATGTTGATCTATATTTGTAAAGTCTGTATGTTTTTCTAACTTTATGATTTCTGTGTTTCAGGAGAACGGCCAGCGGCGCTATGGCGGCCCACCGCCCGACTGGGACGGTCCGCCTCCAGAGAGAGGCAGCGAGATCTTTGTTGGGAAACTACCGAGAGATCTGTTTGAGGACGAGCTGGTTCCTCTGTGTGAGAAGGTGAGCGAGGCAGAGAGCTTTGTTTCTCCAGGATAATATTGTGAATGTTGTTCTCACGTCTTCCTGTCTCCAGTTTGGTAAGATCTACGAGGTGAGGATGATGATGGACTTTAACGGGAACAACCGCGGTTACGCCTTCGTCACCTTCAGCACCAAACAGGAAGCCAAGACAGCCATGAAGCAGCTCAACAACTACGAGATCAGGTCCGGGTCTGCTCGGTTTTTAATCCCTCAAACGATTCATTCTTAATTGTTTGAATCTGATCTCATCATTGCGCTGCTCCCTTCCTTGCAGAAATGGTCGCCTCCTTGGCGTCTGTGCCAGCGTTGACAACTGCCGTCTGTTTGTGGGCGGGATCCCCAAAACCAAGAAGCGCGAGGAGATCCTGTCTGAGATGAGGAAGGTCACTGACGGGGTCGTAGACGTCATCGTGTACCCCAGTGCAGCCGACAAATCCAAGAACCGAGGCTTCGCCTTCGTCGAGTACGAGAGCCACCGGGCGGCCGCCATGGCCCGCCGCAAACTGCTGCCAGGTAGACGCCAAAGACCCGACAGTCGTCTCGACAATACTTGTTTGTTTTTCCAACTAAGTCATGTGAGAATTAAGGATGAGTCAGTGCACCATTATCTCTACCTTTATTGATACATGGTCAACAGAGTGAATTATCCATACCCATGTTTGGAAAGAGCGGGACTCAAACAGGAAGTGGGTGGAACAGACAGGAAGTTGTTGGTTTAAGGATGAAATTGATCTGGTTTGATCAGAAGTTTCTAAATTTTTATACAAGAGTAAGATTTTTACAAACTACAATAAATAAGCTGAAGTCAGTTACCTCATGAGGATTACTCACTCCAGCCGAGTACTCGTCTAACCATAGTGACATCACAGAGTACTGGCTGGTGCAACAACAAATCATAACTCCACATGGACTTGTTTCATTTACACGACTCAGTCTGCAGCCATGCTCGCAGCTCACAGCCCGTCTTTGAGCGAAATGCTAAGGCCAACAGTCACACTCGAGTAAAAGTAAAGATGTTGTGGTAAAATATTACTTTAGTATTAGTGAACATCAGCCATATGAACAGTACTCGAGTACAACTCTTAAAGTATCTGATGTTAAATGTACTCAAGTTAATACAAGTAAAAGTAACTGATACTTGTTTTATAACGGAATTTGTTGATAAAATACATTTTAATTTATAAATAAAAATAATAAATAAATAATCTTTAAAGTTAAATTTCAAAACTGTCGAGCATGCTGTCACATTTGACCTTGTTCACCATCTTGGTTTAGCATGTTAGCATGCTAAAATTAGCTGATTACATTACATCAGACATGATGAGGATGATGATGATGAAGGTTGATTCAAATCAACTATATTCATACATATATGATGGTTTTGCTAACAAGTTATTTCAAAGATGTGCAAACATTAAAAGTGTCAAACACCTCGTAAAAATTAACACAACATCATCAAAAATGTCAAAGTCTCCTTCATGTTATCACCAGCCAATCACAGCTGCTGTCACTGGGTCAGTGTCCAATGGCAGAAGAGCTCTGATGGGTGTGATGATAAGATAAGAAAGAGTGATCAGTGCTATCAGAACCACCATAAACACAGTCAGACATCCATGTTTCAGTCTGAGTGGGTCAGAAAACATTTGTTAGTCTGTGATAACGAAGCCGTCGGTGATAAGATAGAGACGAGGTTTATTGGAGGGAGAGTGTTTGTGTAACATGAAGCCAGGCGGAAAGAACCAGAGGTGCTGAGTCACCTGGTTCTGCGGTTCTGTTGGATTTCTGCCCGACGTCTCTCTTTAGTTCAGAACTCGCTGTGGTCCAAATAATTACTGCTGAGTACACTTAAACTAGAGCAGAGCAACCAGGAGGCAGCAAAGTAGTTCCACAGGATTTTTTAATGGCATGCAGAACCTTAAGAATGCAGCAGAGAATGAACAGAACTGTGACCCAAAAACAAATGTTCATGTGTTCTGTGCGCCCTAGTTTCCCATTTCTGATTATTTCCAGTGGAACTTGAAGGCAACATTGGGTCACAGCGTCACGTTCATTAACAAAAACAATGAAGACGAGATGAAACCAACCTGTTCTGTCTCTCTGCCAGGCCGGATTCAGCTGTGGGGTCACGCCATCGCCGTGGACTGGGCGGAGCCTGAGGTGGAGGTGGATGAGGATACCATGGCGACCGTCAAGATACTGTACGTCAGGAACCTGATGCTGCAGACCACAGAGGAGACCATAGAGAAGGAGTTTAACAGCCTCAGACCAGGTGACACTACACAATCCAGCAGGCTTATCTTAAAGCTCTGATGTCGAGTGTCCTTGAATGCACCATAGCGTGATGAATTATTGAGTTTTGAATCTCTGCAGGTAGATTTTATGTGAAAGATTTGATGATTTGGGGTGTGAAGTACAGACTTCTGGTGCACAGGGATCTATGTTAGGACCTTTATGATTTGGAACACTGAAGCTCCAGGAGGCTGAAAAAAGACTTTATTTTACAAATAAGTTCATGGTGTGTTCAGGCGCGGTGGAGCGAGTGAAGAAGATCAGAGACTACGCCTTCGTCCACTTCACCCAGAGAGAAGACGCTGTCACCGCCATGAACGCTCTCAATGGAAAGGTCAGACTGATCAGAGAACACCAACACATTCTGACTGTTAGGACAGAAACACTACGGATGCGTAACAGCTTATAAAGTAGTTCAAGTGAGCGCAAACATTTCTGGCTGCACTGTTCCTTTAAGTTTTGTCCTTATTCCTCCAGCTGGTGGATGGCTCTCCTATCGAGGTGACTCTGGCCAAGCCGGTCGACAAAGACAGTTACGTCCGTTACACCAGAGGCACCGGAGGACGGGGAGGATCTCTGCTGCAGACCGACTACACTGCCTACACTCTGGGACAGGTACGAGTCCTGCAGGAGACCGTCCTCGTCCCAGAATATCTGATGTACAAGAGCGTCGTTATAGATTCAAGAGTAGAAGTCACAGCTGTCCTCTTGGACTTTATTATCTGTAATGTTTGTGTCACTTAAAGAAGCTCTCTGTGGTTTTGGAGAAGAAATACAAACTAACTCCATCAGTGAATCATCGAGCTGTTCTTAGAGGAAGATTAAGCTGAAAAGGTGGCAGAGTCCGCCACATATATAACATAGCAAAGTCAAACAGTATAAAGTGTGTTGTCCTTTTAGGCCAGTTTGGTTAGTTAGTTTGTTTATCGGCCAATGAAGATCTTTCTCTACTTATTATCATTTCTTCTCCTAATCTACAGACTGAACCTTTAATCTACAGACTGAACCTTTAAACTACAGACTGAACCTTTAATCTACAGACTGAACCTTTAATCTACAGACTGCTCCTTTAATCTACAGACTGAACCTTTAATCTACAGACTGCTCCTTTAATCTACAGACTGAACCTTTAATCTACAGACTGCTCCTTTAATCTACAGACTGAACCTTTAATCTACAGACTGAACCTTTAAACTACAGACTGAACCTTTAATCTACAGACTGCTCCTTTAAACTACAGACTGCTCCTTTAATCTACAGACTGCTCCTTTAATCTACAGACTGAACCTTTAATCTACAGACTGAACCTTTAAACTACAGACTGCTCCTTAAATCTACTGACTGCTCCTTTAATCTACAGACTGCTCCTTTAATCTACAGACTGAACCTTTAATCTACAGACTGCTCCTTTAATCTACAGACTGCTTCTTTAAACTACAGACTGAACCTTTAATCTACAGACTGCTCCTTTAATCTACAGACTGCTCCTTTAATCTACAAACTGCACCTTTAATCTACAGACTGCTCCTTTAATCTACAGACTGCACCTTTAATCTACAGACTGAACCTTTAATCTACAGACTGCTCCTTTAATCTACAGACTGAACCTTTAATCTACAGACTGAACCTTTAATCTACAGACTGCTCCTTTAATCTACAGACTGCTCCTTTAATCTACAGACTGAACCTTTAAACTACAGACTGAACCTTTAATCTACAGACTGCTCCTTTAATCTACAGACTGAACCTTTAATCTACAGACTGAACCTTTAATCTACAGACTGCTCCTTTAATCTACAGACTGCTCCTTTAATCTACAGACTGCTCCTTTAATCTACAGACTGAACCTTTAAACTACAGACTGCTCCTTTAAACTACAGACTGCTCCTTTAATCTACAAACTGAACCTTTAATCTACAGACTGCTCCTTTAATCTACATACTGCTCCTTTAATCTACAGACTGAACCTTTAATCTACAGACTGCTCCTTTCTTTATTCTTTCTTTAAGAGGCTTCATCAGTTTTCTGGCAGGCAGGTAAACCTTTCTGGAACATCAGCTGCAGTGACTGATGAATGATTGAAGAGTCACTGTGGTGAACAGCTCCATCTAGTGGACAGTTTAGTTCATTACACCATAAAGAGACACAGGCAGGTTACTGATGTAAACACCACAAATATTATTTTTTAAGAGATAAAACTCAGAAACCCTTCATGCCCTGAGAGGTTTAACTCAGAACTTCAAGTTTTGGCTCTGGCGGAGAAGTCGATCATTAGAGTCAGAGGGATTCGACTTCTGACAGCGTCTGTTGAGACTCATTTTCCTGAAGATAAAGAAGCTGTCTTCTCTCTCCAGGTGTACGACCCGTCCGCGGCGTACCTGGGCCCGCCCGTGTTTTACGCCCCCCAGGCCTACACCGCCGTACCAGGTCAGTTCCGCTTCCCGCCGGCCAAAGCTCACGTCGGAGGCCGAGGTTTGATCAGGACGCCGTCTGTCAGAGGTGAGGACAGTCGTCTCTGCTGATCCACGCTGAAACAGACGGAACTTGACCGTCAGCGGGCTGGATGTTAAAACACAGATGGATGAAGAGCTCACACTCAGACACGATCCAGTATTTTAGTTCAGATTATAAACTTTACTGCTGGCATAGAGATCCTCTTCACATTTTATGACTTGTACAAACAGTGTCAGACTTTTGATGTGCTGAACACAAACCTCCTGGTCCTGTGTGAGTCTGAGCTCCTCCACAGCTGCTCGTCACTGAGATCTAACATCATCATGAGTTTTAAATCAAACGGCTGCTGTCAGAATCTCCTGAACCTTCTCTTTGACAGACGTCACATTCCCAGTTCAACTCCAAATTCAGATAAAAAGTGTCTTCATTGAATTGACCGTTCACTAAACCCCGCCCCCAAACTGCAACTGTTGTCCAATCACAACGTAGCCACCAGAACTAGTACCAGAGGGTGTTTGGGTCACAACAAGCTAACGTTAGCAGCTCTGCTCTGCTGGAACAACCAGCATAGACTAGCAACAAGACCAGAACCAAAACACAACATATGCTGGTCTTGCTGGTGACCGGTCACCAGCAAGACCAGCATTTGTTGTGTTTTGGTTCTGATCTATCCTGTTTTTTCCAGCAGGGAGCGCTGAAACAACAACGGCTCCTCCAGAGGTTAGCGTAGCTGCTGTAGCATCAGTTTGTCTCACTAACCAAGAGAAGAGAACGACACAGGAGGTCCAGCAGCTAGTTTCTAGATGGTTCTGTGCAACAAGACATCTGGTGTTAGCGTTAGTCTCATGGACATATTAAAGATATTTAAGAGCTAAAGTCAGTTTAGTATTCAAACTGATGGTCACCTGCTGTCTGGACGCATTCTTTTAAAAACTAACATGAATGCTGGTGTCGAATCTGCCACAGTTATCTTTGCAAACTGTATAACATTATTTCACTTTATGCTCTGAAAATAACATCTAGAATTAGAATGACCCTCATTAGAGTGCATACCTCCGCAAAGGCCCAACAGTCCCCATTAATTCCATAAAGCCTGATCCAATATCAAATAAAACATGTTAAATCCACTAGAGCTGGATGTCTGTTTGGATCCACATCAGAACCACCTAGATATACCTGGTTTTTGTGGTCTTTAACCGACCAACAAGCTGCATCGTGTTGCATTAATAATGAACTCAGACAACGAGGAAAATGCAAATAAATACAAACAAGCTTACACTCTCAGGACCAGACGGCAGGTGGAATGAACCGCAGCAGACAGCTCAGTGGCCTGAAGCCCACCTGCCTGTAATCGGCCATTAAACAGGGACAGACTGGGTTCACCTGTAGTGAACCTTCTGTCCACCAGGGGCCGCCAATAGACAGCATGAGAGAACAGTCAATGTGGCGTTGGAGGAACTGGAAGGTGTGCATGTGTGGAGACAGTCACTGGGAGGGGCGGGGCTTATGAAACGGTCAAATCAGAGAAAACATTTCATGACTGAACTGTTTGGAATCAAGATCCGATCAGACACAAAGAATGTTTGAATGTGTCTCCAATATTGTTGTTAAGAGGAATCAAACATGAACTGAATCAACGAGAGACTTCTTCAGTTAATCAAACATCACAAGTGGAGTCAAAAAATAAATGACCTCCGACTCGACTCAAAGACTAAAGACTTCACTGACTTGTTCGTGTTCATTTGGTTTTAAGTTCTTCATAAAATTTATTTTAGTCCGTCTGTTTTTCTACAAATTTTTCAATGAAGGAAAAACTAAGAAATAAAAATGTTTTGTGTGTTCGTTTGACCACATTTATTAATGAATATCAATAATTATAATACAAATTTAATTCACTATCAGACTTTTTGAAACGTTTAGATATGGAGACACAAACTGAAGACAATGGTGCGTTCAGAACAAACACCAAGAGAACATTTGCCTCGTGAGTTTGATCACAAGATCATTAGATGTATTATTGTTACTCTCGCAGCAACCAGCTGGACGAGGCCGACCGGTGTCCAGGTCTCAGTCTGTCCATCTGTCTCCACTGAGTGGCAGCTTCTTACTAAGTGTGTCGAAATCAATAAAAGATAACTTTGAGCAGCAGGTAGACTGAATGAATCAGTCTCACCACATCAGTCCGACCCCAGAAACAAGAGATTTCTCTGTGATCTGAATCAATAAACGGATCGGAAGCTGAAGAAACATCATGATGTCGCCTTGTAAGAAGCCTGAATTGACGCTTCGTCAGGTGTTTCGGCTCGGATCAATCGGGGCTCTGCTGTACTCAGACAAATGTTCATGAGTTACCAGGTAGTCCAGCTCCCTCGCTGTCTTCCCTCCACAGCAGCTCCTTATTGTCCGGTCTCAGTACAGTCGGCATGTCATCGTACAGCTCTGGGTGTCTGCAAACAGCCACGACTAGAGAGTATTATCCTCTCATCCTCCTTTGTATATAATCCTAACTGTTGAATCTTGAATAATACACTTTGTGTTCAGTCTGAACGCCTCATCACACTGCAGGACTTGGGGAGGGGATGAACCTGAACTCGACTCGACTCGACTCGACTTGATTCCTATAAAGAAATAAAAATCAAACTTGGACAAAAGGACTTGAGTCACATGTCCGAATCTTGAAAGACTGTGCAAAAATAGATGGTAACTTTAAAAACAATCATGGAGATTAAAAATGCTGAGCGGATGATAGGTAGACGCACCGTTACCATGACGACCACTGTACTTGTTCACTCTAATTTTCTCTGTGTGATTCTTCTTCCCGGTTGATTTCCGGTGATTTGATTGATTTCACTGCCTTTTCGGTCTCCTGTAGAAATTTACATGACTGTACCTGTAGGGGCTGCCGGGGTGCGGGGGCTGGGTGGGCGGGGCTACCTGGCCTACGCTGCCGGGGTCGGAGCCATGGGTCGAGGCAGTGGTGCTGGTGGCGCCATCTATGGGCTGAAGGGGGACAAACAGGCGGAGGAGAAGCTGTACGACCTGCTGCCGGGCATGGAGCTGACCCCCATGAACCCTGCTGCCATGAGCCTGAAGGCCGCCGCCATCAAGCCTGCACCACAGGTAACAGAGCACACCTGAGAACCAGACAGTTCACAGATCACTGGATGATGAGCTCTTGTTTTTTGTTTTTCCACCATTTTCATCAGTTTTACCATTTAACAAAGTACTCAGACCGCAGTCTTCTGTTTGATGAGCTGGATGGAATCAATCTGTCTGTCTGTCTGTCAGGTTCTGGAGGAGTTGTGTCAGAAGAATAACTGGGGTCAACCCGTCTATCAGCTCCACTCAGCCATCGGTCCAGACCAGAGACAACTCTTCCTCTACAAGATCACCATACCAGCTTTGGCCACACAGAACCCAAACATGTAATAATACTGCTGTTACTGCAATTAATACTGCGAATACTAAAAACATCTCAGTGTCAATTAATCAACCTTTGTTTGTATCAAACTCCTTGATCCATTCATTTACAGAGACCCAACTTTCCCCCCATGAGCAAGCACTGATGACAGTGAAGAAAATACTGCCAGTGTCATATTACATGTCATCTGTACACCTGTACACCCTCTGACTGGTCTTCTGTCTCTGCAGCCATCCCTTCACCCCGGCTAAACTGTGTGCAGCTGTCGAAGAAGCTAAAGTCCACGCAGCCGAACACACCCTGCAGACACTCAGCCTGCAGACAGAGGGCGCTGCCGATGCCAGCTGTGCTACTGCTGCTGCTGTGGCTTCAGTAGCCTTCCCAGGTATGTGAAGGTCCGTACCAGCAGAAACTAACTCTTTACTCAAAACAACTAAACCGACAGTCAGACACAGACTGATGAGAGGAAATCAACATTTTGCTGCAAATTGCAAACATGTTGATGAAGGTTCTCAATCATCCAAGTCGTGGTGACTCCAAGTGCTGTATGGTAGGTAACTGGACCGGTTTCAGTTTGTTGAAGATGTCTCACCTCTTCTTCAGGTGTTACTAACTGGAGGGGAATCACAGGCTTTTTACCCCTGTGTGGGAGTGTCTGTACAGAGTGTGGGAGTGTCCTCACAGAGTATGGGATACTCCTTACAGAATATGGGAGTGTCCTTACAGGATGTGGGAGTGTCCGTATAGGGTGTGAGAGTGTCCTTACAGGGTGTTGGAGTGTCCTTACAGAGTTTGGGAGTGTTCTTACAGAATATGGGAGTGTCCTTACAGGGTGTGAGAGTGTCCTTACAGAGTATGGGAGTGTCCTTACAGGGTGTGGGAGTGTCTGTACAGGGTGTGAGAGTGTCCTTACAGGGTGTGGGAGTGTCCTTACAGAGTGTAGGAGTGTTCTTACAGAATATGGGAGTGTCCTTACAGGGTGTGGGAGTGTTCTTACAGGGTTTAGGAGTGTGAGAAGTGAAACGTCTTCAACAAACTAAAACATGTCCAGTTGACTATGATACAGAACATAGAAATTGTAAACATGGTGTCTTCTTCTGAAAAATGTCTTTATTGGCGATGACATCACAAGTGTGCCTGTTCTCACTCAACTCCACCTCCACGGTCTTCTTCCTCTTCTCTGTGTTAGTGAATAAATAATATAATTATAAAATAATAATAAAAATAATTGAAATGTTCCGTTCTCAGCCTGATGATTATTGACTGTGTACATTATCCAAAGTGAAAGACTTCCTGATAGAACTTCCTGTCTCGTCTCTCTCCAGGTTACACTCTGGCGAGTCCGGCCTCGTCAGCTGTTGCCTCCCAGCTGAAGCAGGCCGTGACTCTGGGTCAGGACCTGACCGCCTACACCACCTATGAGGGATACCCTGCCTTTGCTGTGGCGACACGCCACAGTGACGGATACGGCGTTTTCTAAAAGAACGGGGGAAAACACTCGTAGCTGAGGACGCATTCACACTACACTTTTTTCTGAGGGCATTTTAAATCAACCTGTTTAATTTTCTGATTGGTTGACTGGAACATAAAGATTTAAATTAAAGTCTTGTTGTTCACAAACAGTGAAGTGTGAATGCACCGTCACGCTGCTAGCTGCAGGAGACCAAACCCGTGTGGGCATTTGTCTCGTCAGACGTGATTTGAAAACTGCTGCTGAAAGTCGTATCAGACTTATCAGTCGCCCTGAAACAAATTCCTCACCCGTCACACCTTCACCAGTCTCATTTTGTCTCTGCTCTTCTACCTGTGTTTGAATAATGAGCTCATACATCTCTGTGATTGCTTTGTGATTGATTAGCTGGCCTGTGATTGGCAGTGAATTAATGTTCTGATCAGTTAATATGTTTTTGTTGTTTGCATGTTTTTAGTATGTTTACAATATTCAAATGAATCAGCTTAGTAGACTTTGTTATGTTATCCTTTTTTGTTACCCGGCATTATTATCTCTAACGGGGATTTGTAGACCTTTTGAATGTCTTACACTTTTAACTGCAGACCTTAGGTTTGCACTGTTTTGACCGTTTCAAATGTTTTTTTGTCCAGCAAACAAAAGTATGAAAAATAAGACAAGAGAAAAAACAGCAAAGACTAAAGTCTGCTGTGGTGTCTGAGGCATTCTGGACTTTGTAGTTCTTTAAACTGCCAAGATTTAGTTTTTATATTGTGTGCATCTTGACAGGAATCCAGCGGAACTTTCTGTCATTAACATACGAGACCAATGATTGGACTAAATGTTCACTTTATTTGTTTTGTCATCATATCTGATGAAAGCAAGAAAATACACAGCTCTTTAAACTCCCTCCACCTTGTGTCTCCCTGAAGAATTACTGTTGGCGCTGCAGTTGCAAAGTTAGCATTAGCACCCTGGCTACTGTCCAAACAAAACCAACAGCAAGAATCCCAGCGTGATCCATAAACCCTGATCTCAGTGCCATGAAAGGTCACAGCCGGTTTTATTAAAAGAAGGCAGGTTTTGAAGCATCGCAATTCCCGGTGCTAAGAGGAAACACATATCAGTTCAGTTTCTATCACTCTCCCTCTTCACCTTCTTTTTCTTTAAACAGTCATTCCAGTTGTTCCACCATTACCTGGGGAGAGTGACCGAGAAAATCAATGCCAATGTTTGCTTCCTTTGTGTCAGTCATTAATATTCTGAGAAAAAGAAGACTGTATGTGTCTGAACTGAATGCCGTGGTGAAAGTGACGTTTATAGAGAATCAATCTATACGTAGATGACGCTTAATAAAAGTTGTCTATTGCCAGTTTAATGAAAAGTCAAAAGTTAAATTCTTTTGCTTTTTGAATGTTTTATTACAACTACCTGTAACATGTCTGCCGGGCGTCTTTGATGACATCTAATCAACATCTATTTAAAGAAAAACACCTGAATGTAAACCTCAGCTGTTGAAATGCTTCAGATCGTCACTGTTTCTTTACCGTGTTTCAGTATTTTCATGTTCACATCGTGAAAGTCCAGCAAGCCCAGTCTTCTCTGGAGTTTTTGAGTTCAGCACTAAAGATGAACATCAGTATTTGATGATTCTGCAAACCCCCTGATCACATTCAAAACATTCTCTCTTTTTTTTGGCCAATGCAAACTGAAAATTAGAAAACATTCACTTAAGACACTAAACCAAAGACTTGTGTGTTGCTTCATGATGGTCGCAAATAATACAGTAATTATAAGTCAGTAAGTCAAAATGATAATATTGAAATTGAGAAAATCGCCTCTCAGCTGCCTCCTAGTGGTCGCTGTGAGTACGAGTCATGATGTGAACAAGTCGGACGGCGTCTCGTCAGCAGCAGATGATTCCGTCCGACTTGATATTTGTTTCTTGAATGTTTCCAGAGAGTTTTACGTTGACGACACGCGCCGTCATCTGAGCTGTGAACATGCCAAAGGAGAGACAGTATTAAAGTGTGTGAAGCACTTAGAACTTATTTTTATACCAGGAAAAATAATTAATATCCAGACGCTATTTGTATAGAGTTATTCTGCATTCTCTTTGCCTCCATAATTGACCTGGAAACAAGAAACCTGTGGAAGTGAATCAGTGCTAATCAGTGATGAACAGAGAGGATTGTGGGTAATGTTCATGTCATAAAGGAAACGGCTTTGATAAATTGTGATGTTTTATGATCCAAAATCTTCTTGAAATAAAGAAACTGACAAAAATCCACTGTGTCTGTGTTATTTTACTTTTATTACGTTGTACATAATGAAGTGTGACTGTTGTTGACGGTCAGAGAGCTGCAGTCGCTGCAGACAGACTCATCACGGCTACACGGACCAAACGTTTGGGTGTGTTCCTCACTTGGCAGCGTGAAAAGTGAGAACACTCAAATCTCCATCAGACAAACTGGATTTTAGGGTTCACTGACCTGAGACTGTCTGCACAGAGTTTATTCACTCATCACTGATAAAGAATGTACATTTGTTAGATAGTGATTCACTTCCCTGTTTGAGTAAACGCTGTCCCTGCTATTTTTCATTTGTTTGTTCTGGTCACTGCCCAGATACAGGCAACAGAAGGATTTGTCTTTGTCCCACACACACACACACACACACACACACACACACACTTAAATTGTTTTTGACAGTGGCCCCATTCACATTGCTTTTCAAGGTGTGAATCTTGCGCTGATATTCCGCTGTGCTTTGTCTGATCTGACTGCAATAAATGGATCAGGGGGATGCTATGCTGTGCTGAGTCATATTTCCAGTCAGCTCCTTTGTTGTCCTGTCTCTGTACGAGTAGATTAGTCGTTGTCCAGCTCTGCAGCTCTGGGTGTCTGTAGAGGGCCACGTTTACAAAATGTTATCGTCTCCTCCATGTTGTTCGTGAATGTCTGGACAGCAGCAACATTAAGATCATGATTTCAGTGTGAATGTCAACGTTTACAGGCTTTCACAACCAGCAGTTATTCCAGCCAAATTACATGTTTATGTTCAAGGCCCAATTGTGGACTTAGAAGTTACACCTCCTGTCTCTTGTCTCTATTACAATGTCACACTGTTTCCTGCTTTGCTGATAGACAGGAGAGGACGTCAAGGTTGGATGGATGGTTCAACAAAATGTCTGACTTTCACAGTGTGAGATCACTTTAAATGTTTCTTTTAAAAGAGGACATCGCACTCTAATCTCACACACAGCCGTCAGAGTCGTGGTTTTTTACAAGGAAGACGAATTCTGCTGCATTGATTTTGTTCTTTTGAAAGCGTCCATTGTCCCTTGTTTTCCCTCTGCACTTATTTCCTCATAATCAGTTAGTAATTTATCCATGTGAATCAGTAATTATTAATCTTTAGGATCTACATATAGCCCAGACAGAGCATCCAGACTGACATCAGGAAGCATCCGCTCACTTCATCAGAAATCTGACAATGAAGGTAAGTTACACATCTGACTAACATGATGTTTTTGAAGGAGAAGCGTGTAACATATTTAAAATAACTCAGTTTTTCTCACTATGTTGAGCTCTCAAGGCCAAGATGCTGTTCAAAGTACATGATAAAATGTTTTGCATCAGCCTTTAAACCATTAGTATGAGGTTTGGAGATGACAATATGTCAATTGAAAAATATAATGATAAACCTTTCATTGAATTGATATACTTGATTGGTACTTTATTTCTAGTGTACAGTATTTCTCTGATCATAAATGTCAGCTGACATTTATCGTTTACAGCGAGCAAATTTTGTTACTTCCAACCAGTCAGCAAAGCGTTATTATTGGAGATGTAATGATACCAAACACTCACGGTACAATATCATCATCTCAAATAGTCCATGATATGATGTTTATCACAATATCTAAAAACTATGAACAGTGGCTTGAAAAGGGTGTACAACATTTATTTTTGGGCAAAATGTCTGAAAATGTACTTGTTTTTTGTTCATTTATTTAAAGACCACATGTCCCATCTGATTACACTTACCTTACATTTTTGGTTATGTTAAAGGTTTTTATAAAATATTTTTCTCAGTCTTTCTTCAGCACATGTAGCAGATTGATAACACAAAAACACAGGAGATTGTCTCCTATTGAATTTAATCAGGTTTGTTAATAGTGTAAATGAATGACATTTGCACCACCATATTGTTGCTAACGTTGAAATTATTTTAAAAAAAGTTTCAAAACAAGTTATGATGCAACCCTGTAAATCTTTCCTCTTGAGTGTAGAAACATTAAATAGATGTAAAATTAATTTAATGTCAGCTGTGAAACATTTTATCTTATGTAACAGAAAAAAACACAGTCACACCAGAGACATGTAAGACCTTGACTCCATGAAGTGGAGGAGACAACACTTTTACATTTGCCATCCAATCAAAAACATTATTACCACTCAGTGTACACTCTCAGTAACAGGTCATAATATGCAGGTTTACAGCACACACAATTCTCCAACACACATTACTGCAGCTGTCTGCGGCTATTTTATGCCATTTGAAAGTCCTCACTTATTTCACCTTTGTCTCCCTTTCTCTCTCTCTCTCTCTCTGTGTGTGCGTGTGTGTGTCAGATTGTGTTGATGGGAACAACCTGGGAAGCAAAACTATATATCACAGATAACAACGCAAATGATGTATAATCTGTCTACTCATTTCTGGATGTGCAACAGTTAGTTTGTACCATAAAGTGCTTGGTAATATATCTGGTATATGTGGGGTGGTCACTCACTAAATCATGTTATTTAATCCATTTGTATTCTACTTTTTTCTCTTTGCGTTTTTTTTAATCGCTCCCTGCTAATAAAGTCATCCACGCCAGAGTTTCATCAACTGAAAGCTTCGTATGAAATTTGGAGATAAATGTGAAAATATCTTCTATCTGAAATGAGATCATGCCCTGTCTTCATAGATCTTTGAAGTGATGTCATCAGTGTGATTTTTACTTCAAAATAAAAGACTCTTGTCACACAGTAACACCAGTTACTCCACTCCAAGATCATATATTCTTTCAATATATATATTTTAAATATTTCTTTCTAAATTAATTTTTTCATGTCATCATATATTTGATAGTCATGTTTACATGATATTGCATTTCAAATGTTCATAAAACATAGTTTGAACTCAAAACACAACACTTTCCTTCCCGTGGTGCTTGGAATGCTAAATAACTGATAAAAAAAACATATATTGACAAATTGATGGCCCAAGTGGTAGTAATTATTCAAATAACCTGTTGATTTATTATAAATATGAAAAAAACCCAACAACTTTAAGACTCAGTGTTTCAGGCATTATTTCTCTATAAAAGTTAGGGGCAGACAAACACAAGTATCCATAGAATGACCCTTTGTTTTACTTTTTACATGATGCACGTCTGCATTCCTTCAATAGTAAAATAAAAGAAGTTGGCCATGAGCTACACTTGTGCAAAAAGTAGCCATGAATCATTTTTGGCAATTAATAACTGGACGACATAGAGCTGCAAAACAATTCAGTAGCCAGAAGCAATCACTCCCTCCCTCTGGTTTTCCAACAGATGACAAGGCCCACAAAAATCTCTGACTGTGCGCAAACGGGGTTCGGATAGTACGCGGCAAATATTGTTGAAAGCATTCCTGAAGTACAGATCTTACATACACACAGCACAGGGTAGACTCAACTGGTGGACAGATGCGATTTGCAGACACCAGTGCATCAGCTGTGAAATCAGGACACGTCACCTGAGGGCCGAGTGCATGATGTATAGTGTTTCCAATAATATTCAAATCTTACTCAGATCTCCTCTGTACAGCTGCTGTCGGTCATCCTCCTCCTCCTCCTGGCTCCAATGCTGACCAGCTGTATGTATTTCATCCTACCGGTGGATTGCGATGACATCTATGATAATAACAATAGCCAACCTAGTGGAGTGTACACCATCTATCCCACCATCAGACCCACAGTTGTTGTCCAGGTACACTTCATCCACTGCGGGACACAGATCGACTTTTAGATGCTAAAATTGTTGGTTGTTATTCAGACAGAAACATTCTCTCGTATAGAACAGACACAAGAAGTCATAGTTGTAGCACCAGTGGCATTTATAGTTAATTAATAGACTGCAGTGTATTAAGTATTTGCATAATTTACTAATGACTGTGTTTCTGTTTAGGTGTTCTGTGACATGGAAACATTAGGAGGACGATGGACAGTGAGGACTTTTACTCAAGTCAACATTATCAAGTCACAACAGGGTTTTTTTTTTATATGAACACTTCCTGTTGGACCTTCACAATAAATCAAATACCAGTAAAACTCTGTGGAAACCTGAGCTGTCAGGTGTGTCGTGTGTTGGTCCCTCCAGGTGTTCCAGAGGAGGATGGACGGCTCGGTGAACTTCTACAGGCCCTGGGATCAATACAAGATGGGCTTTGGGAGCGCTGCTGGAGAGTACTGGCTCGGTGAGAGACGGAACCAAACCAACCATCATGTGACCTCATGACTCTCTGTTAATATGTGTTCATGTTGATTTCAGGTCTTGAGAATCTCTTCCGACTCACTGTGGACAAAAAGTACGAGCTGCTGGTCGACATGGAGGACTTTGAGGGAAACGAGGTGTTCGCTCATTACTCCTCATTCTCCGTCGATCCAGAGTCCACTGGATACACACTGCATGTATCTGGATTCACTGATGGAGGGGCAGGTGAGTTAGCAACACAAATCAATTTATTTATGTAGCTCTAAATCACCAAAAAAGTTATCTCATGACACTTTTCTTATGGAGCAGGTCTAGCCGAGACTCTTGAATTTACAGACTCAATAATTCCCCATGAGTAGGTACCTCAGATCTAGACTGGATGGCCAGAGAAGGGGGGGACATGATATAATAATTGGAATATTGGAATAATACCAAGGCCCAACAGTCCTCTTTTGTACTTACTCATAGATATCAGCCACCTAAATCCATCCCTTTATCCGAATCCACACGAAAAGACATTCTAATCTGGGCTGAGATCCATCTTCCATCCATGTTTACTGGAAATCTGTTCAGTAGTTTGTGTAGCCAGCTGACAAATCAACCAATCAATGAAAGAACCAACCTAAACCAGTGTGATGCGGTATTTCTTATGGATGATTGTATGGCTTAGGCAGTTTGGTCAAGAAGTGTGCACCTATTCACAGTTGCAAGTGTGGGGTCTGATGGCTCATGGTATCCTGGCATGATTTGGTGGTAAGGTAAGGTAACTTTATTTGTACCGAGGGTAGATTTGGTATTCCTATGCTGTTGTGGGGTGCCTGCATGGGCTCCTCTTTGGTCCACAGGAGGTTCTTGTGGGGCTTCAGGGTGTGTTGGGTCTTGGTCCTGCTGCAGTTAAGAGGTGTCGTCTGAGTTTCTTTCAACCTGGGGCCTGGGATGTATTGGGGGTTCCTGGTCTCATAGGTTTTTCTCCGCAGTCAGCTGGCCTCGGCCCTACTGGGCATTTGCAGATGCACTTGGGGCACTGCGGGTCGTGCTGGGTTGTCATAGGTCATTCGGTTTGCATGGACTTGTGGAGTCTGTGACAGCTCATGTACGTGCTAGCTGCTGGGATGCCCTGAGATTTGCTTGTACTTCTCAGGGATTTGGCTTCTTGCCCAGGATAGGTGCTGGGCGGTAGCATTCTTGCTGGTGGTTTCAGAGGTTTTGACTCCACTGTGTGGTCCTTTTTTAATTCTAATCAATTATAAAATTCTAATTAAGTATTTCGTGATTCATTCAGTTCCCAAGATCCTGTTTTTAGTGATTGCTGTTTGTTTGTCAGGGGTTGGGTGGGAGGTATTGTTTTTATTGTTCTCATAGCGTGAGAAGCACTTCGTGTTATTTTGCCGCATCAAAACTGCTACACAAATAAACTTTGTTTGATTAACTGACTAAGGACTGGCCATGTATTCAATAATGTAGGTTGTCTTTATGCTAATTTTTAACTTTGTGTTTTGCAGGTTTCTGATGTGTGCGTCTCAGGGACCTTTGTAGTTAATCTGAACTCACAGACTTCACGTTTATACATTGCAGTAGTAGCAGCTGATGTACCAGTTGCATTTGAGGGGTGGTTACAGAGTATCAGTACCTGTCATCAGAACCCAGCCCAGTCACTCCATTCTGTGTACAAATAACAGAAAACTACACTTTCAAAATGTGTGCAGTGCATATGCCAAAGTACAAATTTGCGTGCCAGTGATAAGTAATCCTTCCCGTTAATCCTGTGGACAGCGGATGCATTTAGATACCAAGCATTAGGAGCAAGAAAGTCTGAATAGGGTGGAGGTTAGGGTTGACGTCCATAAGTCTATGAATGTAGCTCTAGCCCTTTAATGTAATTTAACATACTGATTTTAATCTAAATTATGATCTTTTTCATTTTAACCCCTACCTAACCAAGTAGTTTTGGTGTCTAAGCCTAATGAAACCAGAACTGTTTCACAATGTTAAAGTTAAAGTTTTTTTTCACAATGTGAGTATAAGCAGAGTGTTCCTGGAAAACAGCAAAACTAAGAAATACAGTTTAATTTGTGTCACTATTTTTTGTATCGTCATTTTTTTCTACATGTTGGGTTTTCTCTAGGAGACTCCCTGAGTTATCACGATAGAATGAGTTTCTCAACTTTTGACAAAGACCAGGACTCTTGGAATGGAAACTGTGCCAGAAAACACCTGGGGGCATTCTGGTACCGTGATTGTCATGAAGTAAATCCAAATGGGGTTTATCGTTGGGGGGCTGATAAAACTCTCTATGCCATTGGAGTGGAGTGGAAACGTTGGAAGGGCTATGACTACTCCCTGAAGAGCATCAGCATGAAGATCCGTCCTGTGCAGTAGATCTCCAGGACCATCGTACAGCAGAATATCATCAGTTGATCTCTTTAGTGATTTCTATATTAATCATTAAGGATTTAATTTCACTAGGCACCAGCAAAGTCAACTAGCATAAGAAAAAACAAAAAATGTTTTAACCTTTCTTTTGTAATATCATAAATCCATATACATAAATCCATATATACATTACCAAGACATTTCAGGATAAACAAACAGATGCTGAATCAAAAGCAAAGACATCACCAGCGAAAACGTTTGCTTACTTCACTTGGACTGCTGCCAGAGAGAGTAGGGCCTATAATCTTTCAAAGAATAAAGATGTATGTGGAGTCTGATAGTAGTAAGAGGAAAAAATAACACAAAAATAAACACAATGTTTGGTGGAGGTTTGAACCCCAAATCATAATCTGCTTTACGGTGACAATACATGAGAAGCTGAGCTTGGCATTGGCGAGCCAGCTAGGAGGGCAGCATCCCAGCACCTGTGCTTACTGAGGGAGACAGGAGATTGAAACCAAATTGAAAAAAGGCAAACAGAAACTTGAGTATACATTTTTTTATTTTGTCCAACCAGATAGGGCAAGGAGATGATAGGTTCATTGATTGACATGGGTAACCTAGACTATATTTGTAATTGTACTGTTACTTAACTAGAAGGCAGAGACGACCAATATGTGAAATCCTAATGTGAATCATTATCTGCTGTTCAGTCGCAATAAATGATAAATTGAGCAAAAATGATGGGATTTGATGTCTTCACTTTGTCTCCTGTGTTTATGTCTGGATTCTCACTAACTCACTAACCAACTAACTAGCTTTGTACATTCTGAGATCGTGAGATTGTTTTGATAATCACCTGATCACCCTAATTGGCTCGTAAAATTAAAAAAAAGTCAATAATGAAAGGAGGTGGTAGCTTAACTGCTCACTTCAGCATGACAGGGTACGTCAGTCACGTTTGTTTCTAGCAGCTCTTTCAAACACTGACTAGCTAAAGTAAAATGTTCTTTAAGACACTGAGGTGATTAACAAAATAATCAGATTTTATTTTTTCATCAAAATCCATACATTATTCCTTGAGAAATCACCAAACAATTCCAAAAATCTCCCAATGTTAAAGTTAGTGAGGAAAAATTCCTGGATCCATTGCTTTATCTGGGTTAACCCATGAAGTTAATGGGGCCAATTCTAGGCCAGCAGCCATCCAGGATCCAACCTCAATGGAAGTTTGTTTTTGACAGTTACAACCCTACATTATTTTGTTTTCTTGTGTAAATTGTAGTTTTGTTCTCAGAGTTTTAGGACTTAATCTTGCAAATTTGAAATATGACAACATAAATCTCGTCTGTTTCATCATCCAAGCTTCACTGAAACTCTCTCACATCTTCAGTTTAACACGAGACCACAAAACCACAGACACATTTGACAGGTGAAACATTTTTACACTTTATATCTCCGTCATAGCGAGCTGTCAAGACATTAGGTAAATCTGCCTCAGCAGCAGCTCCAGTTACACAGTGTGTGCTGTTAATGTTGGTTAATAATGTATTAATGAAAAAGTCTTCAGCAGATCATCAGCGAGACATTCAGCTACCACTTGACATTTTGTTAAATCTGTTTATAAACCAACAGTCGTGTACATTAACAGTTTAATGACGGAGGATAAAATCCACCGTCCTCTGAGGAAAAGTCTGAAAATAACTGTAATGAAGCGAAGAAGAGACGGAGACAGTGAACTCAACACAGACACTCCACTGTCCTGATGTTACTACAGACAGTGAACTCAACACAGACAGTCCACTGTCCTGATGTTACTACAGACAGTGAACTCAACACAAGGATCCACTGTCCTGATGTTACTACAGACAGTGAACTCAACACAGAGCTCCACTGTCCTGATGTTACTACAGACAGTGAACTCAACACAAAGCTCCACTGTCCTGATGTTACTACAGACAGTGAACTCAACACAGAGCTCCACTGTCCTGATGTTACTACAGACAGTGAACTCAACACAGAGCTCCACTGTCCTGATGTTACTACAGACAGTGAACTCAACACAGACAGTCCACTGTCCTGATGTTACTACAGACAGTGAACTCAACACAAGGATCCACTGTCCTGATGTTACTACAGACAGTGAACTCAACACAGAGCTCCACTGTCCTGATGTTACTACAGACAGTGAACTCAACACAAAGCTCCACTGTCCTGATGTTACTACAGACAGTGAACTCAACACAGAGCTCCACTGTCCTGATGTTACTACAGACAGTGAACTCAACACAGAGCTCCACTGTCCTGATGTTACTACAGACAGTGAACTCACCACAGATGCTTCTTGTGATTCAGACACTTCACATAATTTCAAGGCAGTGTCAGATTGTTATTATTAAAATTATTTTTGTTGAGTTCTTCTTATTTCTGGAACAGAACCGTAACGTTCTGACTCCCGTCAGCTCTGTCATTGGTCACACGCTCATGACCTCTTCTCAGTTACATGTGTAACTCCAGTTCAGTGAATACAAAACACCAGAATAGACTGAATGTGTCATCACAGGTTAAAAAGGTGGATTTAGTATTCAGTTAGAAGCATTGCATACTAGCTAACCAGGCATTGCTGGCCTGATGTTCCACAGTGAGTGTGTTTTCAACACTGTTAACAGCTTGTTAGCTTCATCGCCACCATGTCAGTCAATAGCAGATTAGCTGGTCCAGTCCAAACATCAGCTAACGTCCCACGCTGATGTTGCAGATCTTGCAGCTGGGGTCTTTCTTGGCGTTGACGGTGGACTGACTCATTAGCTGGTGCCCGCTGATTCGCGTCACCGTCCCTAAAGACAGATCCACTGGCTCTGTGTAGATCAACTCTAGGATGACATCCTGAGCATGGCGGAAAGACAGCGAGCCGTCGTCCTCCTCAGCGCAGCTCAGGAAGCAGTTGTTGGACCTGTCCAGCGCCGGCAGCCTCCCTTTACAGAAGACGTCTCCTTTGGAGCCATCAGGAGCCAGAACCAGGATGGCGTAGTGGTACGACGTGTACATGCAGTAGAAATCCCCAAAGTAGATGTTGGTGTTCTGGTTGAAGAGGAGGTCTGCTTGGATCTGTGCAGAACAAACGCAGTGTCAGAATTAAAACCTCGGCCTCTAATCTAACAAAGTCTCTTCATGAAGTCAAAATTAAGGTTGGACTGTTTTTACCAGAAGCCTTCCAACAGCATCAGGCCCAACAATGACAAAGCTATTGTTTTGTAGGTGTTCTTTATGGTAGTGTTTCGTATAATTTCGTGAAAAATGATAAAAAGGATGTTGATGACTCATCTCGCACTCGGGGGCGTGTACTAATCTTTTGTCCAATAGCTGTCTTAGTTGCTGTTGCGGTTGGGTTTCTTTACGCAGTGATTTAGGGTGAAACTGGATCATTTTTCATGGAGAAAGTATTTTTCTGACATCCTCTGGCTGCTCGGCCTCGACCCTGGACAGATAGCTTTACCTGTTGCTATAGT
>NC_044206.1:27839028-27879028 GCF_900880675.1 Sparus aurata | reverse complement strand
TCATATCTCAATTAGTAGAGAAGCTGTTATCATAGCTAGCTGATAGCTGACTTTGATTGGAGGTGCTGAGTCTTCACTTCTCATGTCGCTTTCTACGTCTGCTCCACTTCATCTTAGCGGGAAATGCTTTACTTTCATCCCACTACTTCTTACGTCTACACTTAACTGTTTAGTTTACTCACAGAACATCTGAAAAGTGCTGCTGATAAAAACTTAGCGGGCTTCACTGCGTCAATCTGCTCTGCTTTAAGATAATATCAATAGAAAAACACAATGAAATGGCTTCAGAAGAATTAAATACAGGAGAGGCCGTCCAGCACGCGTACACGATGACTGAAGTGCCCTTTCCCACAGAACCGATTAGTCAGGATGTGATGCTTTTATAATGTGTTGATCTGTTAACCCAAACTGAACAGAACCAGGAAATTTCTTTCCTGTTCATTCTTCACTGAGAGGAGATGTGACCACAGACAGACGGTAAGATTTACCTTCATTACAAAACTTCACTTTCTTTATGTTGTGATGTGAATGTTTTCTTATCAACAACTTATTTTCATATCTATATGTTCAGCGTCATCATTGATACTGTGTCATTCTGATTTGTGTGAGGATCACTAATCAAAATAACTAACCAGTAAATAATAGAATAAATAGTAAAGAAATCATTGTTCAGATTCTTTTTTAAGGAATTTTATTTTAAATTTTAGTCCAGATGATAAAATCTTAATAGTTGTATATTGTTTTTAATGCGGATGTCACATTTAAAGGTAGAAATCAAAGTGTGATCTCACTGGAGAGAAAGTGTACTTTCTTCTTCAGAGTTTAAATTTAGTTTTGGGGGGTTTAACATGTGACAGCAGCTGTTTGTGTGAATCTCAGCGTGGCAGGATTCATCTGAACAACACAATCAGCAGAGCGACCCAGGTCCTGCTGGCTCCGGTTCCCCCGGGCGCTTCAGTCAGAAGTGTTCAACAGCAGTAACACAACACGCTGGCATTCCATAAGTCAAGTCAAAAAGTTGTTCTGAAACTTTTCCTGTAGGTTTAATCTGTGTTGTGTGAGCAGCATTTGACCGGTTTTCCTTTTTTAACATGAAATCTGAACATATGAAGGAGCTGAAGTATCCAGTAAGTTGAATATCCAGGTCAACGTCAGCCTGGTTTGCAGTGATTCAATTGAAAATCTGCATTTCTAAAGCACATCTTGTCTAATATCTTGTTTGCATTTTCACTGAGGTATTAGACATCTGTGGTTATTGCAGGGTGGGTCATTCTTACAATTCGGTGCCATTTCAGTGTGGTAACTTTCTATCAAAAAATACAAAATGTTCCATGTTTTTAACATTTCATCTGAAAGAGGGGTTTTCAAACTATAAGAAAAATATATTGGTCCAGCTAAGGATATTATACTGTAATATTCGTTTCGTTTTCTTTTCCGTTTTTTCCGTGAGGGTCGCGGGATGTTGCCGCTTTTTATCCCCCTGAGGGGTTGCGGGGCTTACTGGGGCCAAATCCAGTTCTGCTCATGGGCGAAGGCCATGAGTGAGTCGCCAGCTCATTGCAGAACCCTTCCTGATGGCAGTGGCTGCCACACAAGGTGCCAACTGCACATCAGGAGTATCTTTCTCAAGGATACTTCAACATGTAGCTCAGTCCCACCCCAGGGGAGCCGGGGATTCGAACCAGCAACCTTCCGATCACTGGTCCACCAGCTCTACCCACACAGTGTCCCTTATTTCACCCTGCAAGGATATTTTAAGAAAGTATTCATAAACAAGCATCATATTGAAAGAAGACATGTTCAGTTTTAAGGCACAGTGTAATTTCAACACATTTCTTTTAGATTTAAAAGGAGTATAAATGGAATTTGGCCCCATTTTTTAGTAATTTTATTTTGGTAACTCATTCCCTTCAAATAACCACAGAGACATGCATTATATTTGTTGACTTGATTTAATTCACATAAAAAACACACACAGGTAACAGGGTGGACAGGAAGTAACAGGGTGGACATCACACCAATGAACAACTAAATATTACATTAAAGAATCTTTGAACACACCCCACCTCCCCACCCTCCTCTTGTATTTTTTTTCTCTTTTCCTTCAGCAACAAGGCCTTTAGTTGTTTAATTTCATTTTTGAGCCTCCTCCTCCCCTGTCTGACATTCCTTGTCCTGAAACACAGGAAGCATATTGTCACGATTAACAATCACTGATTACAGAAGTTTATACACCAATTCTAGGATAGAAGGCCTTTAGTCAGAGACAGAGAGACAAAGGCACCATTCCCTGACATATACATGCATACTATTTAAAATCATCTTTTTGGAAGTATACAGCAAATTAATACATAAGAAATTAATAATAAATACCAATACACACTTAAAACACAAAAATCTAGGCATCTTACATCGACCCTGTTACTATGTGTCCCCCCGTTACTGTTCTGCACTGTAACGGGGGGACACATAGTAACAGGGTCGACATTTTATGCTAAAGTTAGCCATTACTACTAATGTGATGAACAACAAGCTAGCACATGATGACCACGGAGAAAGATTTTTAACATGTTTATTAACCATATTATCAAAATTCCTAAGAAATATTGGTTCCCACTATAAATAAGCATAACAGGGTGGACATGTTATGCTTTATCTCATCAGTAAACCTTGCTAAAACATTGAAAAAAAGGTTGATAAAAGAGTGGTACTTACTCTTCTTCTTCTTGAAAGTTTTCCCTCCAAAAATATTGTTAGATTCAGAGAGTCATGTGGCTAAAATAATAGTCAGGTGATGTGTTCTATGGAATTCTTGTCAGAGTAACGGGGGACAGTTGACTCAGGGCCACAACATGTTTTAAAGATTTTAAGCATTAGAAATGCATTAATAACAGAAAATGACAGTTGTTGAGGAATATTATAAATGAGGCAATACAGAAATGATGAAAAACCTAGAATTTATTAGATTTGTATCATTTATATTTAAAACTGAAGTCAAGCAAACATGACTGGGGACATAGGATTTAAGTGTACTTGTGCTAAAATCAGTTTATGTCAATGGGACTCAAGTGGCACCAAATACTAGGAATGACCCGGGTACATTTTATCACCTCTGCCAAGGAAGTTTTTCACCTTTTCAGTCCTGTGCTCTTGTTGAAACATGGGCTACAGAAGGACAATTCAGATTTTGTACTTTAAAAACTGTACTTTAAAAATAGCACAACAAGTCATCTGCACATGAAACAAATGCCGGACATCTTAAAATATGATCGAAAGTAGAACGCATATAAGTGGATTATTGGCTTTCCTATCTGTACAGTAAACAACATCATCTGTCCTTTCACCTTCAAAGTTTAACTCCCCAGAAAAAGAAAAACCTCAGAAAGATGCTGCATGTCACTCCCCCTCTCTCTCATCCTGTTTACAGTCAGTCTGTCCTTTAACTAACAAGAACCTGCTGGAAACCAGTTTTTAAACTGAGTCAGGCCCACGTAACTCTAACTTAATGCCACTTTTAAACTTTCCTGTATAATAAATGGAAAATGAAAACACATAAAGCCATATAAAGGTCAAAAAGGAAAGAGAGATGTCAGCAACCACTAAGAGACAGAAGAGCGTGAACGGTGTCGTCACTGTACACCAACACTGTAGATCTCTACATTAATGAAGGCTGTCACACACACACACACACACACACACACACACACACACACACACACACACACTGGCTGACCTTCCCTGTCACACAGCTGCAGACTCTTCAGCTCCACACTCGGGCTGCTCAGGCTGCTCTGCTCCATCATGTTCACGATCACAGCGAGAAAAACAAAAAGTCACAAACAAGATGGGAACCACCCGTCTCACCACTGAAGGATCTGCTGTGAAGCTGCAGTTAGTTTTCATTCAGACTGCTGCCTCTGTCTGACTGCACCTCGCTCTCTCTCTCGCTCTCTGTCTCTCTATCTGTCTCTCTCTCTCTCTCTCTCTCTCTCTCTCGCTCTCTCTCTCTCGCTCTCTCTCTCTCTCTCTCTCTGTCTCTCTCTCTCTCTGTCTCTCTCTCTCTCTCTCTCTCTCTCTCTCTCTCTCTCTCTCTCTCTCTCTCTCTCTCTCGCTCTCTCTCTCTCGCTCTCGCTCTCTCTCTCTCGCTCTCTCTCGCTCTCTCAGTGATGTCACAGAAGATCAGAAAGCGAGAGAGTTACATTTGTTTCTACTTTATTAATGGAAAAATATATTTAAGCAGCTATATGCATATTTTTGTCATAAGAATATAAGCACTGACAGTTTTGTGTGAGAGCCACTAGAGGACGCTGTCACACCAACTGCAGCATGAATCATTAAATACTTTTAATTAGATTTACATTGAAATGCTGCATATTTTAAAATCATATCAGTAAAAATAAACCTCCTGTGTTAAAGTGTTTCTGTGGCTTTTGTGTCGAGATACAAAATGAGACTGACATGAGAGTACCAGAGTGATGTCATCATCTGTGGATTAAAGCATGTCAGCAGGAGGAGCAGGGATTACAGGCTGCTCTGAAAAGTGAATTAAACTAGAGCTTATATAAGAAGATTAACTACAGAGACCGGCCAGCAAAGGAAACACATTTCTACTTCATGCCAATGAGGACCCTCGATGACGTAATGCATTAAAGGAAAGAAAAGTAAAACTCAGTCCTCCTCTCCTCCTCCTGATGATATAAAGTCCTCCTCTCCTCCTCCTGATGATATAAAGTCCTCCTCTCCTCCTCCTGATGATATAAAGTCCTCCTCTCCTCCTCCTGATGATATAAAGTCCTCCTCTCCTCCTCCTGATGATATAAAGTCCTCCTCTCCTCCTCCTGATGATATAAAGTCCTCCTCTCCTCCTGATGATATAAAGTCCTCCTCTCCTCCTCCTGATGATATAAAGTCCTCCTCTCCTCCTCCTGATGATATAAAGTCCTCCTCTCCTCCTCCTGAGGATATAAAGTCCTCCTCTCCTCCTCCTGATGATATAAAGTCCTCCTCTCCTCCTCCTGAGGATATAAAGTCCTCCTCTCCTCCTCCTGATGATATAAAGACCTCCTCTCCTCCTCCTGATGATATAAAGTCCTCCTCTCCTCCTCCTGATGATATAAAGTCCTCCTCTCCTCCTGATGATATAAAGTCCTCCTCTCCTCCTCCTGATGATATAAAGTCCTCCTCTCCTCCTGATGATATACAGTCCTCCTCTCCTCCTCCTGATGATATAAAGTCCTCCTCTCCTCCTCCTGATGATATAAAGTCCTCCTCTCCTCCTCCTGATGATATAAAGTCCTCCTCTCCTCCTCCTGAGGATATAAAGTCCTCCTCTCCTCATCCTGATGATATAAAGTCCTCCTCTCCTCCTCCTGATGATATAAAGTCCTCCTCTCCTCCTCCTGATGATATATAGTCCTCCTCTCCTCCTCCTGATGATATAAAGTCCTCCTCTATTTGATATCGAGAAGCAGAAACGACGAGTCAGACAGTCGAGAAGAGGCTGACGGTGGAGCTGGATATGGATCACCTGCTGATGCTGCTGCTGTTGCTGTGGAGCTCAGGTAGGATTCTGCTTTAATGATACATGTGTGAAAGGTGCAAAACTGTTAAACTACTGAATTATAGTCACAGTCCTGCATTGAGAACCTCACTGTAAAAATAGAACTTTTCATGTCATGATGATTCTGTCCAACACAGTCTAACCATTTACTGATAATCATCAACATATTATTAAAACTCTTTGCTGAAATGTCACTAAAACTTACCAGAATCCCTGTAACCGGACATTTTAACAGGAAACAAACATCTTTTTCTAATGAAAAACACTCAAATAAGTGATGATGAATCATGAGGTCATAAAGGATAGGTCATACAGTGTTTGTTCAGCTCACAGCTCAGCTCCAATCAAAATTCACTTTAATATCTTTCTTCTCTGATTTCCTCCTCAGGACTCCGAGCTGAAGGTAAGAACACCTCGACAGGTAAACAGAGAATATGAAGATAAATGCAGAGGATGGATCAACAACATGTTTGACTTTGAGCCCAGAGATACTGATCACATCCTGTTTCCTGAAGAATCAGAATATTACAAGAACAGAAACAATAGCAAAAATAAGCAATATAATTAAAAAGGGAAGAAATAGAATAGACATATATACATATTTACATGATATAGTGCAAAATTAACAGCAGTTTTTGTGTTTTGTTTTGTTTTTTTATACATAGATTTTAAATACAGATCATAAATATGGAATAAATATGGGTGTTAAGGAAATTGACCAGATATTGCAAAAACAGAAGCGACCTTTGTGCAGACATACTGCACAGTGCAGAGTACAGGGTGAGGTCTATATGGAGCAGTGCTGGTTGTACAGTCTGACAGCAGCAGGAAGGACCTGTGATACCTCTCCTTCACACACTGAGGGTGTATCAGTCTGTTGCTGAAGGAGCTGCCCAGTGCTGTGACAGTGACCTGCAGGTTGGACTCCTGCAGCAGCAGTGATGACATCATCATCCTGCTCTCTCCCACCACCTGCACTGGGTCAAGAGGGCATCCCAGGATGGAGCTGGCCTTCTTGATAAGTTTATCAAGTCTCCTCCTGTCTGCTGCAGAGATGCTGCTGCTCCAGCAGACTACTCCACAGAAACTGTCTGATGCCACCACAGAGTCATAGAAAGAAGTCAGGAGGTCCCCTGCACTCCAAAGGACCTGAGCTTCCTCAGCAGATACAGTCTGCTCTGACCTTTCTTATATGTTGCTGCAGTGTGATCAGTCCAGTCCAGTTTATTGTTCAGGTGAACTCCCAGGTACTTGTAAGATGTCACCATCTCAGTGTTTCCTGGATGTTCACCTGTGTGCAGGGTTGTCTGTGCCTGCAGCTGGAGGTGGTTCTGCTGGCACCAATCCACAAATAAAGCAGCTGAAAGTTGATGTTGGTTTACCTTTGCTGAAGCTGAGCAGTTACTTTGACACAAACCACAGGCTGCCTCTCAACACAGCCAAACTAGAACACGACAGAGTAAACGACGGTTCATTATAGGAACATCAACAAGAGATGTTAGAAAGTGAAAACATAATATTATGATATTTCCTTCAGTTATGTTTCACATTAATGACTTCTGAGTTCCACATTTATTCCACCACATGTGATGAAACAACAGGCAGGTCTACTCTGACCCACTGATCCTCACACGTATCCCACAATCCTCTGTTTTCCTGCAGGTGCTCAGTGTGAAACCTCAGCCAAGGCTGACATCGTGCTGGTGCTGGACGGCTCTGGGAGCATGACCGAAGCAGACTTTCAACACGCCCTGTCCTTCGCCACTGACATAGTCAGCGCCTTTGACATCGGCCCAGACAGAGTCCAGATTGGTACCCTTCATTCTAATACCAGTACTCATGTTGGGTTTATAGTTGTGATTGTAAAATGTGCTGATATGAGTTCATCATTGTATTCATCAATTATTGTTAGAGACACTAACACATCTTCAGTTAATTACTGTGTTAACTGACTCTAAATCAGAGTCTGCACAGGTTCAGGTACCCGCGGGCCCACGATGGGTGACAATTTGGATGAAACGAGCGAAAATAATGTACTGTGTCGGCCACGAGAGCGGATCAGGTCCGACACCTGGATCGAACAGGTCGGGTTTTGTGATTGCCATTTTCAAGGCGTCATGTGCAAAAAAAAAAAAAAAAACATTATTAGTGGCACATCTACAACAAATCTGCCTGCATTTCAAAAATGATTAGCATTTTTATTTCATATAAACTTATCCATGCGTGCTCGCGCCCTCCCAGAACTCCCACTCCACAAGCTAGCTTACTTTCATTTTTAAAATGAATGTGTCTAATTTTCCTTTGGGTGCGGGTCAGGCGTCGGTATCAATTTATAGTGGGTTGGCTCGGGTGTGGAATGTAACTTGTGCTACTGTCAGAAAACAGGCGGATGTGGTTTTAAATATGGCGGGTTCGGTCGGGTGCGGGTTTGCATAAGAGCCATGCAGGACTCTGCTCTAAATGGGTTTAATTAACATCACTTTGTCTTCTTGTAAAGGATATAGGAACGGACTGAGTGACATGCTGTTGTTAATTGTTATTCCATAGGTTACTGTGCTGAGGCTGTTATGTTCAGTTAAAGAAGGACTCTTTAATGCAGTTCTGAGTTACCAAGTTTCCTCAGTGTCAGTGAAGGTGTCATGTGAGACTCCTGGAGGCCTGAAGCCCGTCAGTCACATCGTTACCTAAGAGACAGGATGTAGGAAAGATAACGTGCCTGTGACTGACCAACAGTTAGAGAGTTTGGTTGTTACCTCGTCCAGCTGATGATGAGCATGTGTCAGTCTACATGTGAGGGAATCGAGGCGAACTGTTAATGAACCAAAACCAAAGAGACGTTTAGTTGTGTGGTGTTGTCTACAGCTGACAGCAGCCTGTGTGTGACTGCAGCAATCACCAGCAGAAACCTGGATAACCTGTAGTAGCTTCATTATTGTGAGACGCTACAACATCATCACTGTCACTTTGGGTCAGTGTGTCTTTGTTGTTTCACACTTTGCTTTGTGTTTTCTGCAGCTCTGGTTCAGTACAGTATAAAGCCAAAGACACATTGGTACCTGAACACCCACCAGAACAAACAGACCCTGCTGGAAGACGTATCCAGGATACAACAGCTCAGAGGATCGACCTATACAGGTGATTTATATTGATGTGGTCACACCCTGAAGGACTTTGGGAACAGAGGCTCTGGTTGCATCGAGGCCATCATTGGGAGTAATGGAAGTTATTATTCATTGTTCATAATCCAGTTCATGGTTAATATTGTACAGTATGTAGAGAGCAGGTGTGAATAGATTCCCTCGACAGAGTGCTAGAAATAATTACCCAAACGTTTCAACTTTTCTTTTCAGTCGTTTTTGTTCTGTCACACAGGATCTGCTCTGAACCACACCCTCCAAAACATCTTTCAACCAAATGTGGGAATGCGAGCAGACCCTGAAAAAATAGCTGTCTTAATCACTGATGGACGATCCACTGACGACGTGGATTCTCCATCACAAGCACTGAAGGACGCCGACATCGAAGTCTACACTGTTGGTGAGTGACTTTCAGTTTGAACAGTGAGAAGCAGCAGAGAAAAGAAAAGTCTGGAAGTGAAGATAAGATCTAAAAGCTCTGAACACAAAAGGAAAAAGTGACATTAATATAAAAATAAACAATATTTCACGTTTTTTTTGCTGCAAGCTCCTCATGATGCAAAATTATTGCATTTAGTTCATGTTTATTGAAATTTTAATTTGTAGTCTGTAACTATTTTTTGTTATATTTGCTAAAATTGTCATTGTCACAGCCAATCAGAGCCAAGGGGCATGTCTGAGAAGTGTCACTCTCATGCATACACCGCTGGCAGCCCCCCTCCCTCACGCAGCGTACTGTGCAGTGTCTGCGCTCACCTGTCAGGTACCTTCAAGCCCAAACTAAACATTGGCAGAGAACAGACAACAACAACAGAGCAGAAACATGCCCCACCACTGCCCACAAAGAGAAGAAATAAGAAGACTGACGCAGAAAAGCAGTGTAAAAACAAAGAATTGCACTTAACCCTAACTTAAAATGATGCTGCTTGAAGTGTATCGTGAGAAACATGAGAAAACCCTGCCTGAATAAACTCAGTAAGAGAAGGAAGAGAAGGAATATAACTGGATAAAATTGAACTGTAAAATTAGTAATCTCACAGTTATGGTTAAGGTGTCCTGCAACAATGTCCTTTGGGAGGTGTGTCGGGACAGGGTGGTGTTCCCATTGGCTACTGGTTAGAAAAAGTCTTTCAAGTGAGCGGGCAGTTATGATGTAAGTTTGTGTTCAGGACGCTTTGAACTGGTTGAATTGGTGTAGAGAAATAATATTACTCATGTTTCAGAAAGGCAGCATGGTGATGATGATTACCTGAATGATTAACTCGTTGCAGTGATGTGAGGAATAGTGTTTGTTACTCTGGTTACTACAGTGATCTGCATCAGGCACTCGTCATTGTAATTTAGTTGTATTGATCAGAAATAAAACAATCAGGGCTTATGTAGTTATTGTTATTTTCAATGCGCTGTCTTGGTTGTCTGGCATCCTCTGTTACCATGGTTACAACCCTGCTTTTGCACAGCAGGCTCCTCTGTGGGAGGGGCTTAGCAGAGAGAAAAAGGACTGACCTGGGAGCTGTGCTCATTCAAATGTTCTGACTAGAACTCTCAAAACTCCAGACTGCAGCTTTAAGTCACGCATATTTCAAGTCTTTTGAAGTCTCTGAAAATGGAAAGTTGAAATTATTGGTTAGCTTCAGCAGATAGTCGACAGTAATGTTAAGTAAATATGATTTTGAATAAATGAGATTAAAAATGAACAACCATCAGTCAAAGGTTAAGTTTGAACATCAGGCAACCACAATTTGAATAGTTTACCACCCAAAAGGTTTCTTTGTTTTGGGTCTCATTTTAACTCATTTTTCTTACAGGTTTTTACGAAGCCAGTGAGAGACAGCTGAGGTCCATCGCCTCTGATCCTGATGAAGATCATGTGTTCATTGTCGAAAACTCTCAGTTGCTCAGGAACATCGTCGACAACGTCACCATCAACCTCTGTGACAGCATTAAGAGCTCAGGTAGACAGAGAGTCCGTCATCATGACACCACACATGTTAGCACCTCACTGATCCACTGGTATCAGAACCAACATCTACATATCAGTTTTATTAGCTGTTACACAAACAACCAAGTTTTAGATTCTAACAGTGAGATATTCTTATAACTCGCTGATCCTGATGTTAAACATGCTGTCTGATTTATATTGAGTCAAAACTTTGCCAAGATGGGTTCAAGATACCTGCAGTGGTAGAAACAAAACTTTTCAGCTATGTGGTGAATAATTAAAAAGCTGCTCACCTGGAAAGGCTGTTGGACTCACCTGCTCAGGTAGAAGAGGAGCTGCAGCTTTGATTTCTGTTCTAATGAAACTCACGTTATTCTTTTACTGATGACTCTCCTGGTTCTGTTCAGAACGTGTCAGGTTGGTGGGAGGATCCAGTCGCTGTGCAGGAGCTCTGGAGGTTAAACGAGGAGAATGGAGACCAGTATTTGGCTCTAACTGGACTCTGACGTCAGCAGATGTCATGTGTAAAGAGTTGGACTGTGGATCTGCTGCTTCAACAGGACGGAGAGATGAGTCCTCCAACAGAGCTGCATGGGAGATCAGTCCTGACTGTGTGGAGTCTGGATCTGCTCTGAGGGAGTGTTTTTCATCAGGTTCCTCTTCTTCCATCATAAAGATCACCTGCTCAGGTAAGCTTACCAGGGACATAATCTATGTCAATGATCCTCCAGTTTCTTGGTGTAAACTGGAACATGTTCTGACTTCAGATGTTGTTATCCGGTCGAGTGTTGAGACTCGGGTGTCGGTTCAGCAATGTGACAACTTTGATCTAAATAAATGTTCCCATGTTGTCAGAGTGGGACTTGTTGATCCTGGTGCTCTGGCAGCCCAACATGTCAACATGTAAGGGTCAATTCCTGATACCTTGACACCTGGCACACCTTTGAATGGGTTACTGGAGTTCCATAAATGTCAGAATTGGACTTTTGGCCAAACCAAGTCAAATCGAGCGGTGCTGATTAGCTTTTCCATCACGAGTTTTACTGTGCCAAGCCACGCTGATGATGGACCTGCTCTGGAGTAGGGCCGTGTAGGAAACCTGAGGGAAAAAGCTTTTTAAAGTTAGTATCTTCAGCTCTCAGTACTTCTGCATCTTCTGACTGAATCACTACATCTGCTGTGCTTTACTTTTTTTATCGTGTTCACTTTCAGCTGGTTCAGGAGTCATTTTTAGTTACTGCAGCTGAAAACACAAAGTTTCCTGTCATGATTCTTCTGAGACACTAATGAAACTCTTCGTGGTTCAGCTGGTGGAAACACGAGTGCTGTCTACAGCGACGGCAATCTGCTCTGGCGGTTGCTGGTTATAATCAAACATTTATTTTAGCTGACACACAGAAATATTCCCCGGGTTCTTATGACGTCATAAATAAAGATCAGTTTTGGACTTGTCTCTGTCTGCAGACTCTGTCAGGTTGGTGAATGGGACTAGTCTGTGTTCAGGCAGACTGGAGGTGAAGTCTGACCAGTCTAACCAGTCTAACCAGTCTAACCAGTGGTGGTCTTTAGTGTGTGAAGCCGACTTTGACCAGCAGGATGCAGAGGTGGTCTGCAGGGAGCTCGGCTGTGGGGCTCCTTCGGTCCTCTGGGGGGCGCTCTATGGAGAAGTGGAGGCTCCGATGTTGACCAAAGAGTTCCAGTGTGAAGGCAATGAGTCTGCTCTCCTGGACTGTAGGAGCTCAGGCTCAGCTAGAAACACCTGCTCACCTGGAAAGGCTGTTGGACTCACCTGCTCAGGTAGAAGAGGAGCTGCAGCTTTGATTTCTGTTCTAATGAAACTCACGTTATTCTTTTACTGATGACTCTCTTGTCTCTGTTCAGAACGTGTCAGGTTGGTGGGAGGATCCAGTCGCTGTGCAGGAGCTCTGGAGGTGAAACAAGGAGAATGGAGACCAGTATTTGGCTCTAACTGGACTCTGACGTCAGCAGATGTCATGTGTAAAGAGTTGGACTGTGGATCTGCTGCTTCAACAGGATGGAGAAATGAGTCCTCCAACAGAGCTGCATGGGAGATCAGTCCTGACTGTGTGGAGTCTGGATCTGCTCTAAATGAGTGTTTGTCATCAGGTTCCTCTTCTTCCATCATAAAGATCACCTGCTCAGGTACGCCTACCAGGAACATAATCTATGTCAATGATCCTCCAGTTTCTTGGTATAAACTGGAACATGTTCTGAGATCAGATGTTGTTATCCGGTCGAGTGTTGAGACTCAGATGTCGGTTCAGCAACGTGACAACTTTGATCTAAATAAATGTTCCCATGTTGTCAGAGTGGGACTTGTTGATCCTGGGGCTCTGGCAGCCCAACATGTCAACATGTAAGGGTCAATTCCTGATACCTTGACACCTGGCACACCTTTGAATGGGTTACTGGAGTTCCATAAATGTCAGAATTGGACTTTTGGCCAAACCAAGTCAAATCGAGCGGTGCTGATTAGCTTTTCCATCACGAGTTTTACTGTGCCAAGCCACGCTGGTGATGGACCTGCTCTGGAGTAGGGCCGTGTAGGAAACCTGAGGGAAAAAGCTTTTTAAAGTTAGTATCTTCAGCTCTCAGTACTTCTGCATCTTCTGACTGAATCACTACATCTGCTGTGTTTTACTTTTTTATCGTGTTCACTTTCAGCTGGTTCAGGAGTCATGTTTAGTTACTGCAGCTGAAAACACAAAGTTTCCTGTCATGATTCTTCTGAGACACTAATGAAACTCTTCGTGGTTCAGCCCGTGGAAACACAAGCAGCAATCTGCTCCGGCGGTTGCTGGTTATAATCAAACATTTATTTTAGCTGACACACAGAAATATTCCCCGGGTTCTTATGACATCATAAATAAAGATCAGTTTTGGACTTGTCTCTGTCTGCAGACTCCGTCAGGCTGGTGAATGGGACTAGTCTGTGTTCAGGCAGACTGGAGGTGAAGTCTGACCAGTCTAACCAGTCTAACCAGTGGTGGTCTTTAGTGTGTGAAGCTGACTTTGACCAGCGGGACGCAGAGGTGGTCTGCAGGGAGCTCGGCTGTGGGGCTCCTTCGGTCCTCTGGGGGGCGCTCTATGGAGAAGTGAAGGCTCTGATGTTGACCAAAGAGTTCCAGTGTGAAGGCAATGAGTCTGCTCTCCTGGACTGTAGGAGCTCAGGCTCAGATAGAAACACCTGCTCACCTGGAAAGGCTGTTGGACTCACCTGCTCAGGTAGAAGAGGAGCTGCAGCTTTGATCTGTCTCTAACTCACTTTATTCTTTACTGATGACTCTCTTGGTTCTGTTCAGAACGTGTCAGGTTGGTGGGAGGATCCAGTCGCTGTGCAGGAGCTCTGGAGGTGAAACAGGGAGACTGGAGGCCGGTTTATGACTCTAACTGGACTCTGACGTCAGCAGCTGTAGTCTGCAGAGAGCTGCACTGTGGGTCTGTTGTTTCAACAGGACTGAGAAATGAATCCACACTCAAATCTGCATGGGAGATACGTCCTGACTGTGTTCAGTCTGGATCTGCTCTGAGGGAGTGCGTGTCACCGATGTGGTCGTCCTTCTTCCTGGAGGTTACCTGCTCAGGTAAGCCTCAGTCACATAACACACTCTATTTGTCATCCAACAAAATGATGTTTGGTAGCTGCCAGAGACCAGCAGGAATAGAAAACAAGATAAAAACAAGAGGAACTGACATGAAAACACACAGAGAGCATCAGAGGAACTTATTCTCTCAGAACTGAATCAAACAGCGACGTGTTAAAGTGACGTCAGTGATTTTAGGGGATCTGAAGTTTATGTTTAATGTGAGCTGTTGTACTCATGATGTCATGTGATCTGAAGTGATGACTGAATGTGTTATATCAGGTCCAACAGTTTCTTACATCGGTCTGGTCAGACTGGTCGTCCTGTCTCTGGGTCTGCTGCTGCTCATCACTCTCGTCTGTGTCACCCATCAGGTAACGTTCACCTCTCTGTTGATCAGAGCTCCGGCTCAAATGAAGCACTTTGCTTGTGAATACTGAACTGTGTGTGCTGTCGTGTCTCTCCAGACCACCAGGGGGCAGAAGCCGGACCCACAGGAGCCCATGGAGCTGGATGATTATAACCTCGGTGTTCACAGAGCTGAAGAGGAAGGAGGCGAGGCAGCAGAGTAGGACCTCCAAAGAGCTCATCAACCCTCCATCAGCTCAGTGACGGATGTTACATTTTTACACAGATGTTCCCTTTAAACTACAGCAGACAGAAAATAAATATTATCTGTCTTCTCTCATTTATGACTCAGTATTTGGAGGAGTTTGTCTTCTGTACATCATGCCTCATGTCCAGTGCCAATACAGGAAGTAAGGTCGGGCAAATGTAGAAATGTCTACATTTTGATATTAAACGAAACGTTCATTCATGTAAATTCAATCATTAACTGTCTATGCACACTAGCTAGCATCACATACAGCAACAGAAGGAGATATTTTACTTTTTACTCTATTACATTTATTTGACAGGTTTAGTTACTAGTTACAATTTAAAGAAGCAAGGAACTTTGTTGATTCTGAATAAATAAGAAATTAAATCCCTTTACTTTCATCATATTTGTGCTTTTATCATTTCTATATAAGTGATCATGGTTTACGGGTTCATTAGATCCATAATCACCATATTCTCGGCTATAACAGTCCGTGTTGTCTTGTTGCAGCAGTCCCATTGATTAAGACTCGCTATCTTTATCTGTTTGGGGCTGAATTTAAAAATCCGTCTGGACTGACTGCAGTGGATTCAGATCACCTGAGTGCAGGTGTGGAGACAGACTGACTCCTAATGAATGAGTGACAGCAGCTCGAGACATTCCCCTCCCAGCCAATCAGGGAGTGATGACGCCCTTTTGTGAAGGCTTCAGAGAGGAGGGGAATGGCACCCAGGCTGGACTCACTCTCATTCTGACTCTGTCCCTGACACACTGCAGACCTGATGGACCGTCAGCCAGAATCTCTGGACTGTTTAGGCCCCATTGAGGTTTCCTTGCTGCCCTGTTTCATTCTAGTTAAGGGAAGTTGTGTTTATTCTTCAGCCCAGTTGAGTGACCACGAAGGTCACCAGTCAACTAGTTGCAGGTTTTCTTTGGTTTCTTTATCTTTGGTTTGTCTGAACTGAACCTCTTCTTACTTAAGCCCCTCTATACACCATCAGTCCTCTCCAGTTTCTTTTATCAGGGCCCTTAAAGGTAGTGCTCTCCCTCCTGATTGGTCCAGACCTCCTCCTGTTCCCCTTTTATGTGAAGTGACTCAGAGTCCTCCTGGTCCAGACTGGGACTCCACTATCTGGATGTGTAACACAGTACAGACGCGGTTTTCTTGCCAGGTTTGGTTGCCGTTAACCTCAGCCCCAATGTTAGTCAAGCTAACAGATGGCTGAACAAGCAAGCATCCAACTGTCTACAGCAGCTAAACTCCATGAAACAACAGGGAACAGGTTTCACTGTCAGGTCTTGGTCATCAGGTCGCCGTTGGTCTTGAACTTTATGTGATGTCCTGACAGCAGCCATGTTTGCTCGAAGCCCAGTACAGTTAGCTGCTGTTAGAAGTTCATTTAGCAACACGAGACAATACGGAAACAGGCAATAACTAACCTGTTGATGGTCACTGCATTCATCCCACATGTTCCATGTGTCATCCCATCCCACTATGACCTACCTACTGACCAACAAGCTGTAGGTTTCATCGCCATGGTAACTCATGCTGCACCTGTGCTACACCCTGTAAGGATACTAAGTCACTTTTTGTTTATTCCTGGTCCATACCTGTTATTTACATGAGTACTTTAGTACTTTATAAATGCCAGAAATAACCAGCTCAATGTTTAATGTAACTTCAAATCTTTTTTGTGAAAGACAATGTTAATGCAGGGGGAACGAAAGAAAGCAGAACCAAAGTGCTGGTATCGGTGCACCACGGTGGCCAAGGTGAGCGACTCCTCCCTCTTCCCTCAGACCGAGGCTGTGTCCGAAATCACCCACTCATTCTGCTGCCTAGTCACTACACAGGGAGTCCAACATAGTGCATTATATAGGAGCTCATCAGCAGAAATAAAAACGCACTTTTGGACACTCCACAGTGCCGTTAATGACATCACTAATGTTGCACAGTTGAAACGTGAATTGAAACCTCCATGCGTTCGTCTGCAGCGCGATGCATGATGGTAAATATTGCTTGGTAAGTGACCATCGGGTGTACACCATAGACATATATACATAGACGCCTCATTGAGCGCTGGACCGTATGTCGACATCGCGGCGATATTGGAGGAGGCAGCTCCGCCTCGTGAACTGATACAAGTCAATGGAGGGAACTTTATAAAGCTCCTTCTATAGAGTGCTATAAGTTAATGTGTCTCATTTACACATTCACACACGTACAGATATATTCAGGAAACAGAGAGGAACCAAAAACAACATCTGTAACGTTCTCTGATGATTCTAAACGTTAACTACTCCTTATACAGGTGAAACTCCAAAAATTGGAATATCGCGCAAAAGTTCATTTATTTTAGTAATTCAACTTAAAAGGTGAAACCTGTATATTATATAGACTCATTACATTCAAAGTGAGATATTTCAAGCCTTTATTTGTTATAATTTTGATGGCTGTTATAATTTTACGGCTTACAGCATATGAAAACCCCAAATTCATCAAAAATCACTGTATTAATAAAAATGACGTTGGTGTTTTTATTCACACCAATGCCACATTTACATGTCAGGATGTGGTTATTATGCACAGATTCAATATTTAACTGTCAACGTATCGCTGCAGCAGGCCAACCCGCTCAATGAGGCTTCTATGTATATATGGCTGTGTCCGAAATCACTCACTACTCTCTATATAGTGCACTACATAGTGACTACGCCATTTTGTAGTGCTGTCCGAATGTCTAGTGGGAAATATTATACCCTATATAGTGACTCAAAGTATCCCACAATGCATCACGAAAAGTAGTGTACAACCGATGGTCACTTACCAAGCAATATTTACCATCATGCATTGCGCTGCAGACGAACGCATGGAGGTTTCAATTG
Source organism: Sparus aurata (assembly GCF_900880675.1). Classification (NCBI taxonomy): domain Eukaryota; kingdom Metazoa; phylum Chordata; class Actinopteri; order Spariformes; family Sparidae; genus Sparus; species Sparus aurata. The sequence goes on along the minus strand of NC_044206.1, from coordinate 27,861,300 downwards.
ATTCTGAGTGTCTGAGTGATTTCAGACACAGCCTCGGTCTATCTTTTTGCGATGCACTGTGGGATACTTTGAGTGCACTATATAGGGTATAATATTTTCCACTAGACATTCAGACAGCACTACAAAATGGCGTGGTCACTATGTAGTGCACTATATAGGGAGTAGTGAGTAATTTTAGACACAGCCGAGACTCGGGGAAGAAGAAGGTGGTTCACTCTTTCATTCACTGATTCCGGGATTCTGTTTTCCAGGTCAGTACTCAGTAAATCTTACAAAGACTGTTTCCTCCTAAAGTGTGCAGTGGTGTATTGTAGCTGTAATGACTCAGTTGGTGGATTTTTGATGCGTGTCGCCGAGTTGAAGAGCCGTGTTTATAACCACTAGATGCTAGCTTAGTGGCTAAGTGCTAGCTTAGCGGGTTAGCACTAGAGGCCATTTAGCGATTGTTAACGTTAAACGAAGGGACGTCTACTGTTTACAACTTAAAGAGAGTTACTCCTGAAGTTATACAGGAGCAGTTATATTGTCTGGTCTGTATTTGAACATGCAGCATAAGTTGAACGGTTCTCCCCATGTGTATTGTGTTTCATGCTTTAACCCTAAAGTCATTTAAATATGATGATGAATAAAGGGGTTATGAATTACATTATTACATTGATATAATGGTTGATGTAATTTCTTGTGTTGACAGGTCCCTCTGATTCTGGATCTGTCCCTGACTCACTGCAGACCTCATCCATACTGTCAGACACAAACTCTGCTCTGTTGACACTGTTTTGCTGTCTTTGTTCTTTGTAACTGTCAAAAGTGACATTCAGCTGGGCTCCTTGCATCAGGGCCGGGTTATTTCAGTGTTTCTTGGCTTCAACAGCCTGTTGCTGCAGGTTTCTGCTGTTGTTTGTCTTAACTGGACCACTTGATACCCAAGACCCTCTATACACCTTCAGTCTTCTCCAAGTTCAAATTATTGGGGCCTCAAGGTAGTAAAAGAAGTACATACAGTTTTATTATCCTCTGAAGAGTAATTTATTATTTTAAGTTTTATAATTTAGCCACCATCTGTTTGACCAGTTTCCCTCTGGAAGGCACCACAGGACCATCAAAGCATGAACACCAGACTTAAAAACAGTTTCTTTCCCTGAGTCCTTCACACTACAAACTCAAACAACCACGGCATGACCACTCACATCAGTAGTGTAACATCATGGTGATCGGCCCCGGTGCAAATATTTTTTTGTGCCCCCCACCCCCGCCCTAAACACAAGTGCACGCTGCTGCGCACTGCACACACACACGCGCTTGGACACAGAGAGAGAGACATGCATCGGCTCGGCCCACAGTGCTCAGCTGCAGACACAGCAGAGAGGAGACAATTGGCCCAGTGGCTTGTCTGTCTATAGAATACCGGGCCCAATGGCCCTATGAGAGGCGACAGAGCCCCAGGAGTCCCGCCCACGCATGTTCTGTGGCAATTCTGGACAGCTGTTTTTCCTCCATGGAGCTGCACCTATAGCACCGCCGATACGTATATTACATCTGATCCACTGTAATAACTTCATCGCTGTGCATCAGTTTTCTGATCAAAAGTGAAACTACTGAAATAATTCAGGTGTAATAACACACATTCAATGCACATTACATTGTGTTTATTATTATTTTTCTTCAAGTTTTTGAGCTTTATCAAGAATTATTCTGTCTTTCTACCCATAATTTAGCTGTAGATGTTGGTTTACTGTTGCTGCTTCTGTGACTGTCAGTTTTTATACTTCATTTTAAACTTCAGTATTTGTGTGTTCCGGTCCTGCTCTGCTGAGGAGTAGTGCTCCTAATTTAATTGTTTTCTGTACAGCGACAATAAAGGCTTTCTATTCTTTCTATTTCATTCTTGCATTACTTTTATTCCCTCACATGTCACTTTGACATTGCGTAGACTGCAGCTGAAGGAACATGTAACGTATTAATAATACATCTTAGCAAACATAATAATTTAAGGGGATACACAAATGTAATTATCATCAGACCTTTCAGACCCTGATGATGGGCCAGTGATAATATAGGTCTTTCAATTTACACATTAACAGATTCAAACGTTGTCAGCTGTCCATCCTGTATTCAGCAGCCGTACTTACTGCTCTTAGCCTGGATTATGAGTTTGACTTCTATTTGTCTCAGATAATATTTTGCTCTGCTGCCAACAGACTTTTACATGTTTGTGATTGGTTACAGTAATTTTGAAGAATGTACATCTTAAGTGACATCATGTATCAGCAAATGCACACAAACTTACCAAAGCAAGACTTGAAGCTGGTATCAAGGAGGCAAAGCGGAGACATCAGTAGGGACTTGAGACAGACCTCAACACCAACAACACCAAGGATTCATGGCAGGCGGTCTAAAACATCACCACCTCCTGAGGACAGGCCACCGTCAGTATCCATAGCAGATGTGAACAATCCTGCTGAGGATGAATATGAGTAAAGCTGCTGGGCCGCCTGATAACATCTCGATGAGATTCAGGATCTTCTCAACACACTTCTCAAAAAGAAAAAAATCCAAAGAAGACAAAAAATCTTGAATCCTGAAGCTTGATCTTGAATTTTAGTAGTTGTTGAGCTTTAATTAACCTTTTTAGCCAGTTTTGTGCCAAAACACATGAAGACGAACTAAACAGAAAAGATTTAATCACACATTTTAAAATACACAAAAGAGAAAGAAAACAAGAAGTTACGATGAAACAATAAACGACAACTCAGCCTGCTGTGGTTCTAACAAACAAACAAACAAACAAATGTAATTAACTTTTCATGAGATTGGACCTTAGTGGACCCTCATGTGTGTCTTCAAAGTTAATTTCTAAATAAATATTTTCCCACAGAAACCACAATCAAATGGTTTCTCTCCTGTGTGGACTCTCATGTGTGTCTTCAGATTTCCCTGTTTTCTGAATCTTTTCCCACAGACATCACAACCAAATGGTTTCTCTCCTGTATGGACTCTCATGTGTGTCTTCAGATTTCCCTGTGTTCTGAATCTTTTCCCACAGACATCACAACCAAATGGTTTCTCTCCTGTGTGGACTCTCATGTGTGTCTTCAGATTTGGTTTTCTATTAAATCTTTTCCCACAGACATCACAACCAAATGGTTTCTCTCCTGTGTGGACTCTCTTGTGTGTCTGCAGAAATCTCTGTGTTGTGAATCTTTTCCCACAGACGTCACAACCAAATTGTTTCTCTTCTGTGTGGACTGGTATGTGTTCCTTTAGATTTCCCTGTGTTCTGAATCTTTTCCCACAGACATCACAACCAAATGGTTTCTCTCCTGTGTGGACTCTCTTGTGTGTCTCCAGACTTTGTCTATGATTAAATCTTCTCCCACAGACATCACAACCAAATGGCTTTTCTCCTGTGTGGACTCTGAGGTGCCTCTTCAGATATTCCTGTCTTGTGAATCTTTTCCCACACACGTCACAACCAAATAGTTTTCGTCCTTTCTGGACTTGCTCCTCTGTCATCAGACTGGTCTTCTGGTTTTGTCTTTGCCTCAGATCACTGACACCTGACTCAGGAGTCCTGGTTTCTTCACAGTCACTGTCCTCGTCTTCAGCTTCAGTTCCAGAATCTGACAAAGGTTTTTGCCAGTCTTCGTAACTGAATTCGGTCTCAGAGTCTGAAGCCTTTTCAACAGTATTTGCTTGTGGGGGACGACCTGGATCTTGGTTCCTGGCTGGCTGTGGTCCTCTACAGTCCTCTCCATCAGTTTCTGCTTTCATCTCTGTCACATAGCTGCTGACTGGAGGCTCTGCCTCTCTGTTGTCCAGTTCAGCTTTGATGAAATTGTGAAGAATGAGGTTCTTCTCCATCCGCTTCACTCTTCATAGGAACAGCAGTGACACCAGCCCAGTATGATGCTCTCCCTCCTGATTGGTCCAGACCTCCTCCTGTTCCTCTTTTATATAAAGGGACTCTGAGTCCTCCTGGTCCAGATTGTGGCCTTTAATCACCAACAGCTGCAGGACATCTGCAGGGAACAGATCATATAAAAGAACTATTAAAGAGAAAATGACAAAGAACTAATTCATGATGTGAAAGATGAAGTTTCCACAGCAGATATAAGGATACAGAATAAGAATCAGAATCAGAAATACTTTAATAATCCCAAGGGGAAATTATTTTTGCTACACACTCCAGATATACAAACAATATATATTATACAAGCAACATATATTAAGAACAAAAAAAAAACTGTGTGTGTGTATATATATATATACACAGGTATATATATATATATATATATATATACACACATGTGTGTATATATATATATCTTAGGGAGGCATTATAAAGTTTAATGACCACAGGCAGGAATGATTTCCTGTGGCGCTCAGTGGTGCATCTGGGTGAGAGGAGTCTTCCACTGAATGTGCTCCACTGCTGGGCCAGTGTGTCGTAGAGAGGGTGTGTGACATTATCCAAGATGGACTTAAGCTTGGACAGCATCCTCCTCTCTGCCACAGTCGTCAGAGTGTCCAGCTCCTCCCCCACGACATCACCAGCCCTCCTGATCAGTTTGTGTAGTCTGTTGTTATCTGCGACCTTCAGCCCACTGTCCCAGCATGTGACAGCAAAGAAGATCGCACTGGCCACAACCGACTCATAGAACATCCTCAGCATTGTCCGGCAGATGTTAAATGACCTTAGCCTCCTCAGGAAAAAGAGTCTGCTTTGGCCTTTTTTATAGACCGCCTCTGTGTTTCTAGTCCAGTCCAACTTTTTATTAAAGTACACCCCCAGATATTTATATTCCTCAACAGTGTCCACAGGGACACCCTGGATGGAAACAGGGGTCACTGGTGTTTTCACCCTCCTCAGATCCACTATGAGCTCCTTTGTTTTTGTCACGTTGAGCTGCAGATGATTACGTTCACTCCAAGTGACAAAGTTGTCCACAACAGTCCTGTATTCATTCTCATCACCCTTCTCGATGCAGCCGACTATTGCTGAGTCATCAGAAAACTTCTGAAGGTGGCAGGACTCAGTGCAATAGTTGAAGTTAGAGGTGAATAGAGTGAAGAGGAAGGGAGAGAGGACAGTCCCCTGTGGGGCCCCAGTGTTGCTGACCTCCCTGTCAGACACACAGTTCTGTAGGCATACGTACTGTGGTCTGCCCATCAGGTGATCAACAATCCAGGACACAATGGGGACCTCAACCTGCATGGCAGCCATCTTCTGACCCAGTAGAGCTGGACGGATGGTGTTGAAAGCACTGGAGAAGTCAAATAATATGACTCTCACAGTGCTCACCGGCTTGTCCAGATGAGTGTAGACTCTGTTCAGCAGGTAGATGATGCCGTCCTCAACTCCCAGACGGGGCTGGTAGGCGAACTGTAGTGGATCAGTGAAGGGCCTGACCATAGGCCTTAGCTACTCCAGGACGAGCCTCTCCAGGGTCTTCATGACGTGAGACGTCAGGGGCACCGGTCTGTAGTCCTGAGGGCCGCTAGGACGTGGTGTCTTTGGCACAGGAATGAGGCAGGATGTCTTCCACAGCACAGGGACCCTCTGGAGGTGCAGGCTCTGGTTGAAAACTTGACTGAGTACTCCACACAGCTGGGGGGCACAGGCTTTAAGCACCATGGGAAGAACACCATCAGGGCCTTCAACTTTGCCAGAGTGGAGTCTCGTCAGCGGTTTTCTCACCAGGTCAGGCGTGCAGAACACTGTAGAGGTGACAGTTGGGGGAGAGGTGAGGTCCTCAGGTTGTGGAGGACATGATGCAGAGCAGGGGGGAGGGGTGGAGTAGGTGGGTGTGAATTGAGGTGGAGGGGGGCAGACAAGGGGTCTGTGAGGAGGAGGAGGGGGAGGTAAAGTGGCAGTTGTTGTTGGGCAGCCAGCAGCAGAGTCTTGTGGGAAAGGGGCCGCAGTATCAAACCTATTGAAAAAAAGGTTCAGTTCATTGGCCCGGTCCACACGGCCCTCCAACCCCATGCTACCAGTCCTCTGGAACCTCCACACATCCCTCATGTTGTTTCTCTTAAGTTTATTCTCCAGCTTTCTCCTGTAATTGTCTTTAGCCTCCCTGATGTTAAGTTTGAGTACCTCCTGCACTCTCCTCACCTCATTTCGGTTGCCCTCTCTGAACGCTCTTTTATTTTCATTAAGGATGGCCTTGATGTCCTTAGTGATCCAAGGTTTATTATTAGCGTAACAGGTTATAGTCCTAGCAGGGACATTGCAGTCCACACAGAAGTTTATGTAATCCGTGATGCACTCTGTGAGCCCATCAATGTCCTCCCCGTGGGGCTCACAGAGTGCAGGCCAGTCAGTTACATCAAAGCAGCCCTGCAGTGCCTCATGAGCCTCCTCGGACCACCTCCTCACAGTTCTTGTGGTCGTAGGCTTCCTCTTCACCAGAGGCACATAGCAGGGTTTGAGGTGAACCAGGTTGTGATCTGACCTGCCCAGAGGGGGGAGAGAAGAGGAGATGTATGCATCCTTAATGTTAGCATACATAAGGTCCAGGGTCCTCTCCTCTCTCGTAGGACAGCTGACATATTGTTTGAATGTCGGCAGAACTGTATCCATGGTGACGTGGTTGAAGTCTCCCGACATGATGATGAGGACACTGGGGTGTTTAGTTTGAAGCTTGGAGATGCTGGTGTGTATGGTGCTGCAGGCAGATGTTGGGTTTGCAGAGGGAGGGATGTACAGGACAACAATGATGACATGTGGGATCTCTCTAGGCAGATGATATGGACGGAGTCCAACGGCAAGCAGTTCAACATCCGGGCTACAAAGCTGTTCTTTAATTGTGATGTGACCAGGATTACACCATCTGCTATTCACTAGAACGGCAAACCCCCCGCTTTTCCACTTAGCGCTCTCGGTACAATCCCGGTCGGCCCGGACGGTGTGGAAACCATACACGGAGACGTTCTGGTCCGAATTGTCCCTGTGCAGCCATGTCTCAGTGAAACACATCAGACTGCACTCCCGGTACTCCGTGTGGCTCCGCGTTAGCGCCATTAGTTTGTCCATTTTGTTGCTAAGGGACCGTACATTTCCCATAACAACAGAGGGGAGACAGGGCTTAAATCTTCTCCATTCCATAAGCCTGTCCCGTCTCGATCCTCCTCTGCATCCCCGGTGTGTTTTTCTCCAGAGTTCAGGTGGTATGTCAGCTGGTCTGGCCACAATGCCGGACGGCTTTAGCGCGATCAGCTGTTCTCCGGAGTAAACAAAAACAGCGTGTCCCGGTGGAAGCGGCATTTTTTAAAAATCAACACTAAAAAAGCACAAAAACTCTCTAAAAAAAAAATTTTTTTGCAAAAAAAAAGTTGCAAAATTGACATTATTTGCCTTCAACAACTCATCCAAGTTAAATGACTGGCTGCATCATTTTAACTGAACAGTTTACTGCATGAGTACTTCTGATTTTCATACCTGCAGCTGCACCAACATCCAGTACAACAATTACCTGGTCAAGCTACATGAAACCAGAACCGCCCCCTTTTAATTTCTTAGATTATAACACTGGATATTTTAATGATATATTGAGCGCTAAACTGAAAGTGTCCCCACATTTAATTTCAGAAATCTGGTCACGTCAGACTGCAGGAGAACGTGGGAGTCATCCGTCATCCTCGAGCAAGAGAAGGAGAGAGCGGTCCGGTGACGTTGTTCGGAGCGGACCGGTGTCAGCGACCGGAGCAGAGAGAAAGTTCAGCACACAAGTTGTCTCGTGGCAGTAAAAGTACAGTTCAGGCGACAGTTTGACCACATGGTGATAGTTACATATGACTGTTAACCACGCCCCCTTTCTCTGTTAGACAGGAAGAAACACTGACAGCAGAGCGGCTTTACACAGAGTGCAGTACAAGTACCTCAGTATTACTCATTACAAGTACTTGAGTAAATGTACTTTGTCACATGCGACCAGTGTAAACGTTTCAGGCTGTGAAATTAGTTTTCAGATGCTTTAAAGTTGCTCAGCAGTAAAAACTGAGTCTCCATCTCACAGCCACTAACTGCTGCTGTTGCTAGGTTACCACCTGTCTGTGTCTTCTCAGCTAGCATAAACCGGCTGTGTGGCTGATTTAAGCTAGCTGACTGATCAGACACCAGATCTAGCTGCTGTTTGGCAGCTGTCCTGCAGAACCTGTGCTGGTTCTGATGGAGCCATCAGGTTCAATCAGCTGCCTGTTAAACCCCTGTGAGTTCTGGCTGAGCTGAACACTTTCAAACCCTCAGCTGAGCTAGTCAGATGCTAATAGACACAGAAGAATTACACTTAAACGAACACAAAAAAACACATGTAGATGTTTGACAAACTAGCTTCAAACTGCAGTGCAGATGTGACCAACAGCAGACAGTTAACACAGAAAGTGAGAATAACATAAAAAATGTACAAACCTGATTTGTGTCACACAACTTTAGGGCTGAAAGCTGCATCCAGTTCTTTCTGTCGTTGGTTATTTCTGTCAGTTGACTTCGCTCATCATCGCTCACTGCCCCCCCGTCTCTAAACGCTTCAAACAACTATGATGGAAGTTCTGCAGATCTGCTGGACACCGAGTCTTAGTTTACCTCAGAGTGACGACCTGCAGAATATCACTGAAGTATTCACCTGGTTACTGCAGAATTATACTGTCTTTAACTTTAAATCAAAACAAACTCATTAATAAACAACATCGTCATTGTCGTCGTCGTCGTCGTCGTCGTCGTCGTCATCATCATCATCATCAAGCTGCTGTGGTGTCACTAGCAAGACCAGTATATGTTGTGTTTTGGTGCTGGTCTATGCTGGTTTTCCCAGCAGGGTACTCCTTAACTTGTTGTTGTGTTTCTATATTTTCAATAGAGACATAAAACAACTACAAAGAGACATAAATTGTGGGTACAAGATGTAAAGGTAAATAACGAAGACGTAACATTGCAGAGTGCAATTATGTGTGCAGTGTATATTCTTAACTACCAGGTACCTTTTCAAATGTTTGGACACAGTATGACCAACAAGTTGTAGGTTTCATCGCCATGGTGACTCATGCTGCACCCTTCACCTGCTAGAAAAACAGATAAACAGGTATAGCCAATCGATTCTCTGGAAAATTACATCATCATTCATAGACGATTCCATGGAGCTCGGTGCACAGATCATGAGAGGTGTAGGAGCGCCACCTGCTGTCCACTTAGAAAGTGTAGCAGTCCCACTGTGTGGGACTTCATCTCTCTATAAAAGCAAGGAATCTCTGTCTGTCTGTGTGTGTTCCTCAAATATCTCTGTGGATCAGGATCAGACTGACCTGAGACTTTCAACATGGCTGCTGCGTGGTTCAAGGGTGTGCGACTTCGCATTTGTTTGGACTGCAATGATACCGTTAATAAATTATTTCATAATGCTTTACAAATTCCACTAGCATTGTCCACCAAAGCCACCACAGTCACGTGCACACCAGAGCCAATCACTGGAGAGCCCACCGCCACCCCCCACCTTAAGAAACAAGCGGATTTATACCTGCAGCAGCATGAGCTGGACCGGGATTTTGCCGGCGGTTCGGTCCGTTCTGTTCTGTTCTGTGCATCTAAACTGACTGTTGTGGATTAATGAGACTAAACGAGTCCGGACCGAGTCTGTTCGGGTCTGAGGAGATCCGGAAATGTGCGGACAACAAAGTGGAATCGGAATCTGTGGATGTTCATGTGCTGCTAGCCGCTAGCTACATGGCCCATCTCCCGAGTCAACGGACCGGACGCACCGGCACGTCCAAAACCGGACTTAGGGTAAATAATGTACGCCATGCTTTTTCGCGAACATGCTATCACGTTTGCTTTGTGTCTGGTGCAGGAAGAAACGGTAAAAACTGGCTTTTGTCAGGAAAGTGTCCAAGCAGCAAGTTTGGTTGTTGAGGAACAGGAAGTTGTGGGAGGGATGTAGGCGGATGAATGACAGGCAACGACGGTCGGTGTACAGACAGCGATATTGAGAGTTGAGAGATTTGTGACATTTAGCGTGTTTGGAGTGTGTAGTTAGTGTGTTATGTAGTGTTTGGTGTAGTGTGTTTAGTGTGTTTAGTGGAGTCGGTTTTTTGTTTAATGAGTCAGAATGAGGAGATGCTGAATGTGGAGCAGGCAGTGCAGCTCTTCATTCAGCTGGAAGGAGCTCAGGCAGACCTGAGCATTGCCTGCATTTAAATGTAAATAGTTACATATAACTTTGTAAAACACTTTTAATTCATGCACATATTTAGTAAACAACAATTTATATTTGCATTATAAGTAATAAAAAATGGTTTGTTAAACATCTTTGTGGTTTTCACATTAAAAAAAAATCTAACTTTTTCTACTTAGATTTTATGTTTTTTTTGTGATTTTAGGTCCACTGTGTTAATTCAGTTTGTCAAAATGAAAAAATAACTGTACAGTCACACATGAGAGGTTGTGCTGAAAATAATGACACCAAGTAAATAGTTTTTAAGGTGAAATATCATTGCAAAATCAAAAATAGTCAAAAACGGCCAATTATGGCAAAAAAAAAAAAAAAAAGAAACAGCCAATTATACCCTGGAATATCGGATTTCACAACAAACCTAAATATCCCTGACGTCCCACCTTCAAACAGCCTCATTTGGCCATCCATGAAAAAGCTACTTAACCTCCCACTTTTCTATTATATACAGTTGTGGTCAAAAGTTTACATATACTTGTAAAGGACACAATGTCATGGCTGTCTTGAGTTTCCAATGATTTCTACAACTCTTATTTTTTTGTGATAGAGTGATTGGAGCACATACTTGTTTGTCACAAAAAACATTCATGAAGTTTGGTTCTTTTATGAATTTATTATGGGTGTACTGAAAATGTGACCAAATCTGCTCGGTCAAAAGTATACATACAGCAACATACATTATCAATTTTGGTGATGTAGAAAAGTTACAATGAAATCAAATTAGCTTCATGGCATGGCCTCTTAACTTCATGTGAGTGATTATGATTGACGACACCTGTTGACTTCTCTGAGCCCATTTAAATAGGGCTCATGTGATGCAGTCATTAGGCTCGGTTACAAACGCGACAATGGGAAAGTCAAAGGAACTCAGCACAGATCTGAAAAAACGAATCATTGACTTGAACAAGTCAGGAAAGTCACTTGGAGCCATTTCAAAGCAGCTTAAGGTCCCAAGAGCAACTGTGCAGACAATTGTTCGTAAGTATAAAGTGCATGGCACAGTTATGTCACTGCCACGATCAGGAAGAAAACACAAGCTATCACCTGCTGCTGAGAGAAAATTGGTCAGGATGATCAAGAGTCAACCGAGAACCACCAAAAAGCAGGTCTGCAATGAATTGGAAGCTGCTGGAACACAGGTGTCAGTGTCCACAGTCAAGCGTGTTTTGCATCGCCATGGACTGAGAGGCTACCATGCAAGAAGGAAGCCCTTGCTCCAGAAGCGACACCTTAAGGCTCGTCTAAAGTTTGCTGCTGATCACATGGACAAAGATAAGACCTTCTGGAGGAAAGTTCTGTGGTCAGATAAAACAAAAATTGCGCTGTTTGGTCACAATACCCAGCAATATGTTTGGAGGAGAAAAGGTGAGGCCTTTAATCCCAGGAACACCATGCCTACCGTCAAGCATGGTGGTGGTAGTATTATGCTCTGGGCCTGTTTTGCTGCCAATGGAACTGGTGCTTTACAGAGAGTAAATGGGACAATGAAAAAGGAGGTTTACCTCCAAATTCTTCAGGACAACCTAAAATCATCAGCCCGAAGGTTGGGTCTTGGGCGCAGTTGGGTGTTCCAACAGGACAATGACCCCAAACACACATCAAAAGTAGTAAAGGAATGGCTAAATCAGGCTAGAATTAAGGTTTTAGAATGGCCTTCCCAAAGTCCTGACTTAAACCCCATTGAGAACATGTGGACAATGCTGAAGAAACAAGTCCATGTCAGAAAACCAACAAATTTAGCTGAACTGCACCAATTTTGTCAAGAGGAGTGGTAAAAAATTTAACCAGAAGCTTGCCAGAAGCTTGTGGATGGCTACCAAAAGCGCCTTATTGCAGTGAAACTTGCCAAGGGACATGTAACCAAATATTAACATTGCTGTATGTATACTTTTGACCCAGCAGATTTGGTCACATTTTCAGTAGACCCATAATAAATTCATAAAAGAACCAAACTTCATGAATGTTTTTTGTGACAAACAAGTATGTGCTCCAATCACTCTATCACAAAAAAATAAGAGTTGTAGAAATTATTGGAAACTCAAGACAGCCATGACATTATGTCCTTTACAAGTGTATGTAAACTTTTGACCACAACTGTATATATTATATAGGAATACATTTTTCTTACGGGCACTGCACTAGTATCTTTTAATTCTAACTGAATGTCAGAGTCCCTCTGGATTGACAGCAGTGGATTCAGGTCACCTGTTGCAGGTGTGGAGACTGGCTCCTAATTACTGAGTGAGAGCAGCTTGTGGTTTTCCCCTCAGAGCCAATCAGAGTGTGACGACGCCCTCTGGTGAAGGTTTAAGAGAGGTGAGGAATGACACACCCAGGTCCCTCTGATTCTGGATCTGTCCCTGACTCACTGCAGACCTCATCCAGACTGTCAGACACAAACTCTGCTCTGTTGACTCTGTTTAACTGTCTTTGTTCTTTTTAACTGTCAAAAGTGACATTCAGCTGGGCTCCCTGCATCAGGGCCGGGTTATTTCAGTGTTTCTTGGCTTCAACAGCCTGTTGCTGCAGGTTTCTGCTGTTGTTTGTCTTAACTGGACCACTTGATACCCAAGACCCTCTATACACCTCCAGTCTTCTCCAAGTTCAATTTATTGGGGCCTCAAGGTAGTAAAAGAAGTGCATACAGTTATATTATCCTCTAAAGAGTAATGTATTATTTTAAGTTTTATAATTTAGCCACCATCTGTTAGACCAGTTGCTCTCTGGAAGGCACCACAGGACCATCAAAGCATGAACACCAGACTTAAAAACAGTTTCTTTCTCTGAGTCCTTCACACTACAAACTCAAACAACCACTTCATGACCACACACATGCATAACATCATCTACCACTGAGCAATGACTTCACATTTCTGTGCAATATATATCAATTATGTGCTATATTACATCTGATCCACTGTAATAACTTTATCGCTGTGCGTCAGTTTTCTGATCAAAAGTGAAACTACTGAAACAATTCTGGTGTAATAACACACATTCAATGCACATTACATTGTGTTTATTATTATTTTTCTTCTAGTTTATGAGCTTTATCTAGAATTATTCTGTCTTTCTACCCATAATTTAGCTGTAGATGTTTGTTTACTGTGGCTGCTTCTGTGCCTGTGAGTTTTTATACTTCATTTTAAACTTCAGTATTTGTGTGTTCCTGTCCTGCTCTGCTGAGGAGTAGTGCTCCTAATTTAATTGTTTTCTGTACAAAGACAATAAAAGCTTCCTATTCTTTCTATTTCATTCTTTGATTTATTTTTATTCCCTCACATGTCACTTTGACATTGCGTAGACTGCAGCTGAAGGAACATGTAATTATTAACAATACTTCTTAGCAAACATAATAATTTAATGGGAGACACAAATGTAATTATCATCTTTCAGACCCTAATGATGGGCCAGTGATAATTTAAGCCTTTCAATTTACACATTCACAGATTCACACGTTGTCAGCTGTCTATCCTGTATTCAGCAGCCGTACTTACTGCTCTTAGCCTGGATTATGAGTTTGACTTCTATTTGTCTCAGATAATATTTTGCTCTGCTGCCAACAGACTTTTACATGTTTATGATTGGTTACGGCAATTTTGAGGAATGTACATCTTCAATGACATCATATATCAACAAATGCACACAAACTTGCCGAAGCAAGACTTGAAGCTGGTATCAAGGAGGCAAAGCGGAGACATCAGCAGGGACTTGAGACAGACCTCAACACCAACAACACCAAGGATTCATGGCAGGCGGTCTAAAACATCACCACCTCCTGAGGACAGGCCACCGTCAGTATCCATAGCAGATGTGAACAATCCTGCTGAGGATGAATATGAGTAAAGCTGCTGGGCCGCCTGATAACATCTCGATGAGATTCAGGATCTTCTCAACACACTTCTCAAAAAGAAAAAAATCCAAAGAAGACAAAAAATCTTGAATCCTGAAGCTTGATCTTGAATTTTAGTACTTATTGAGCTTTATTTAACCTTTTTAGCCAGTTTTGGGCCAAAACACACGAAGACGAACTGAACAGCCAAGAAAAGATTTAATCACACATTTTAAAATACACAAAAGAGAAAGAAAACAAGAAGTTACGATGAAACAATGAACGACAACTCAGCCTGCTGTGATTCTAACAAACAAACAAACAAACAAATGTGATGAACTTTTCATAAGAGAGGACCTTAGTGGACCCTCATGTGTGTCTTCAAAGTTAATTTCTAAATAAATATTTTCCCACAGGTATCACAACCAAATGGTTTCTCTCCAGTGTGGACTCTCTTGTGTGTCTTCAGATTTCCCTGTGTTCTGAATCTTTTCCCACAGACATCACAACCAAATGGTTTCTCTCCTGTGTGGATTCTCATGTGTGTCTTCAGATGTGAGTTTTGATTAAATCTTTTCCCACAGACATCACAACCAAATGGTTTCTCCCCTGTGTGGACTCTCATGTGTGTCTTCAAATTTGGTTTTTCATTAAATCTTTTCCCACAGACGTCACAACCAAATGGTTTCTCTCCTGTGTGGACTCTCATGTGTGTCTTCAGATTTGGTTTTTGATTAAATCTTTGCCCACAGACTTCACAACCAAATGGTTTCTCTCCAGTGTGGACTCTCTTGTGTGTCTTCAGATTTCCCTGTGTTATAAATCTTTTCCCACAGACGTCACAACCAAATGGTTTCTCTCCTGTGTGGATTCTCATGTGTGTCTTCAGATGTGAGTTTTGATTAAATCTTTTCCCACAGACATCACAACCAAATGGTTTCTCTCCTGTGTGGACTCTCATGTGTGTCTTCAAATTTGGTTTTTCATTAAATCTTTTCCCACAGACGTCACAACCAAATGGTCTCTCTCCATTGTGGCCTCTCATGTGCATCTTCAGACTTTGTTTATGATTAAATCTTTTCCCGCAGACGTCACAACCAAATTGTTTCTCTCCTGTGTGGACTCTGAGGTGCCTCTTCAGATCTACCTGTCCTCTGAATCTTTTCCCACACACGTCACAACCAAATGGTTTTCGTCCTTTCTGGACTTGCTCCTCTGTCATCAGACTGGTCTTCTGGTTTTGTCTTTGCCTCAGATCACTGACACCTGACTCAGGAGTCCTGGTTTCTTCACAGTCACTGTCCTCGTCTTCAGCTTCAGTTCCAGAATCTGACAAAGGTTTTTGCCAGTCTTCGTAACTGAATTCGGTCTCAGAGTCTGAAGCCTTTTCAACAGTATTTGCTTGTGGGGGACGACCTGGATCTTGGTTCCTGGCTGGCTGTGGTCCTCTACAGTCCTCTCCATCAGTTTCTGCTTTCATCTCTGTCACATAGCTGCTGACTGGAGGCTCTGCCTCTCTGTTGTCCAGTTCAGCTTTGATGAAATTGTGAAGAATGAGGTTCCTCTCCATCCTCTTCACTATTCATAGGAACAGCAGTGACACCAGCCCAGTATGATGCTCTCCCTCCTGATTGGTCCAGACCTCCTCCTGTTCCTCTTTTATATAAAGGGACTCTGAGTCCTCCTGGTCCAGATTGGGGCCTTTAATCACCAACAGCTGCTGGACATCTGCAGGGAGCAGACCATATAAAAGAACTATTAAAGAGAAAATGACAAAGAACTAATTCATGATGTGAAAGATGAAGTTTCCACAGCAGATATAAGGATACAGAATAAGAACGTGTTCAAGAAGAGACGAGTAGTGAGGTTGTATTTGAAAGAGTTTTTACAACAGTTTGTTGCAAAATTGACATTATTTGCCTTCAACAACTAATCCAAGTTAAATGACTGGCTGCATCATTTTAACTGAACAGATATATTCATGATATTCATACCTGCAGCCGCACCAACATCCAGTACAACAATTACCTGGTCAAGCTACATGAAACCATAAACGGCCCCTTTTAATTTCTTAGATTATAACACTGGATATTTTAATGATATATTGAGCGTTAAACTGAAAGTGTCCCCGCATTTAATTTCAGAAATCTGGTCACGTCAGACTGCAGGAGAACGTGGGAGTCATCCGTCATCCTCGAGCAAGAGAAGGAGAGAGCGGTCCGGTGACGTTGTTTGGAGCGGACCGGTGTCAGCGACCGGAGCAGAGAGAAAGTTCAGCACACAAGTTGACTCGTGGCAGTAAAAGTACAGTTCAGACGACAGTTTGACCACATGGTGATAGTTACATATGACTGTTAACCACGCCCCCTTTCTCTGTTAGACAGGAAGAAACACTGACTGCAGAGCGACTTTACACAGAGTGCAGTACAAGTACCTCAGTATTACTCATTACAAGTACTTGAGTAAATGTACTTTGTCACATGCGACCAGTGTAAACGTTTCAGGCTGTGAAATGAGTTTTCAGATGCTTTAAAGTTACTCAGCAGTAAAAACTGAGTCTCCATCTCACAGCCACTAACTGCTGCTGTTGCTAGGTTACCACCTGTCTGTGTCTTCTCAGCTAGCTTAAACCGGCGGTGTGGCTGATTTAAGCTAGCTGACTGATCAGACACCAGATCTAGCTGCTGTTTGGCAGCTGTCCTGCAGAACCTGTGCTGGTTCTGATGGAGCCATCAGGTTCAATCAGCTGCCTGTTAAACCCCTGTGAGTTCTGGCTGAGCTGAACACTTTCAAACCCTCAGCTGAGCTAGTCAGATGCTAACAGACACAGAAGAATTACACTTAAACAAACACAAAAAACACATGTAGATGTTTGACAAACTAGCTTCAAACTGCAGTGAAGATGTGACCAACAGCACACAATTAACACAGAAAGGGAGAATAACATCAAAAATGTACAAACCTGATCTGTGTCGCAAAACTTTAGGGCTGAAAGCTGCATCCAGTTCTTTCTGTCGTTGGTTATTTCTGTCAGTTGACTTCGCTCATCATCGCTCACTGCCCCCCCGTCTCCAAACGCTTCAAACAACTATGATGGAAGTTCTGCAGATCTGCTGGACACCGAGTCTTAGTTTACCTCAGAGTGACGACCTGCAGAATATCACTGAAGTATTCACCTGGTTACTGCAGAATTATACTGTCTTTAACTTTGAATCAAAATAAACTCATTAATAAACATCATCATCATCATCATCATCACCATCATCATCATCATCGAGCTGCTGTGGTGTCACTAGCAAGACCAGTATATGTTGTGTTTTGGTGCTGGTCTATGCTGGTTTTCCCAGCAGGGTACTCCTTAACTTGTTGTTGTGTTTCTATATTTTCAATAGAGACATAAAACAACTACAAAGAGACATAAATTGTGGGTACAAGATGTAAAGGTAAATAATGAAGACGTAACAATGAAGAGTGAAATTATGTGTGCTGTGGTATTCTTAACTACCAGGTACCTCTTCTAATGTTTGGACACAGTATGACCAACAAGTTGTAGGTTTCATCGCCATGGTGACTCATGCTGCACCCTTCACCTGCTAGAAAAACAGATAAACAGGTATAGCCAATCGATTCTCTGGAAAATGACATCATCATTCATAGACGATTCCATGGAGCTCGGTGCACAGATCATGAGAGGTGTAGCAGCGCCACCTGCTGTCCACTTAGAAAGTGTAGCAGTCCCACTGTGTGGAGCTTCATGTCTTTTAATTCTAACTGAATGTCAGAGTCCCGCTGGATTGACAGCAGTGGATTCAGGTCACCTGTTGCAGGTGTGGAGACTGGCTCCTCATTACTGAGTGAGAGCAGCTCGTGGTTTTCCCCTCAGAGCCAATCAGAGTGTGACGACGCCCTCTGGTGAAGGTTTAAGAGAGGTGAGGAATGACACACCCAGGTCCCTCTGATTCTGGATCTGTCCCTGACTCACTGCAGACCTCATCCAGACTGTCAGACACAAACTCTGCTCTGTTGGCACTGTTTTACTGTCTTTGTTCTTTTTAACTGTCAAAAGTGACATTCAGCTGGGCTCCCTGCATCAGGGCCGGGTTATTTCAGTGTTTCTTGGCTTCAACAGCCTGTTGCTGCAGGTTTCTGCTGTTGTTTGTCTTAACTGGACCACTTGATACCCAAGACCCTCTATACACCTTCAGTCTTCTCCAAGTTCAAATTATTTTAAGTTTTATAATTTAGCCACCACCTGTTTGACCAGTTGCTCTCTGGAAGGCACCACAGGCCCATCAAAGCATGAACACCAGACTTAAAAACAGTTTCTTTCCCTGAGTCCTTCACACTACAAACTCAAACAACCACTGCATGACCACTCACATCAGTAGTGTAACATCATGGTGATCGGCCCCGGTGCAAATATTTTTTGTGCCCCCCACCCCCGCCCTAAACACAAGTGCACGCTGCTGCGCACTGCATGCACACACACGCTTGGACACACACACAGCGACTCGAGAGAACTGCTATTGCAGGAGTGGACTGGCAATCGGGAGCAGGGGCGGACTTACCATTAGGCAAACACAGGCAATTGCCTGGGGCCCCGAGATTTCCAGGGGCCCCCAAACTCATAAACTCATAATCTCTTAAACTCATTATCTCATAAAAACTGATTTGATAAAGTTGTCTTCGATTGAAAGCAATTAATATTGTTTTAGTCTTAATTCACGCGCTTAAAAATACATAAAAATGCTTAATCTGTCATGATTGTTTCGACTGCTCCCACCTCCCTTCTCATGCAATGGACTATTCCATGTTACTGCGCATGTGCAGGCTTTATTTCCGGAAGACGGTAGCAAAAGAAACTAGTTGGCGCGGTTTTGAGAGGTTTTGAGTTGAGAAAAATGAAGCAGAGTTATGCTTGTGGAGCGGAGAAGAGGAGGAAAGCAAACAGTTTTTTATCAAAAGTACCAAACGTGTCAACCTTTTTTCAAGTGACACCGAATGTAGCCGTAGGTACTCGACAACAGCAAGAGCCAGAAGCTGCTCTCAGTGTCAGCCGAGGAGGAGATGAAGTGGAGAGTGACACGAGTGACGCTTTTCATCACAAAGATGTGAGTATTAAAGCAGTCGAAATGGTAAACTAAGTTAAATATTGATTAATGTTCTTATCAATTACAGTAAAAGCGTTGAGATGATTCACTTGTTAGATGATAATCCTCAAGAAGGATTTTAACACTAGAACGGCCGAGACGGTCATTGACCGTTTTCAAATGTATGTTTATATGTGCAATAACTTTGCTGAATGAAAAAATGCGGTACTGCTGTTAACTTACCTGACTTTTCCTAAAACTGTCTGTATTTGAATTTTTATATAAATTACACAAAACACAAAGAAAATATGATATGATTTACCTATTTCAGCCATAAGTGGTCATATTGACCACACATCATTTCTCGTGGTTTGCTGCTTTCTTTGTCTCTCTAGTCTCTAACTTTGTTAGTGATCTTCAGCTGCGCTTCTTTGCAAATTTACTTGTGAGTTAATTATTATATAGTTGTATTCTATAGCCTTGTTGGCACCATGGGCAACAAAAACGGGAGTTCCCCCTCTGTGAAACAGCAAGTGGAGCTGTTGCGACTCTGTGTAGCAGGGAAAGCCAAGGAAGGATGTCTGCATCCTGAGCACCATGCACACAGGTGTGGGCACCTTTAGTGGGGCGAAGGCAAAGCCAGAGTCTGTGATTTACTCCAAAAACACAACGTACGGCGTGGACGACCTGGACCAGATGCGAGGGCGAGTCCGTCAAAAGCCGTACAGAGGATGGCCGGTGGCGGTCTTCTATAACATCCTCGACCTGGCTGGGATCAATGCCCGCATCTTATTCAAGGAGCACCAGCAGCAGGAGAGCCCGGAGGAAAGTCCTGCAGCAGCTGGCAGAGGAGCTGAGGGCAGAATACATGGAGGGGAAAGCGGCCGCGGCAGTCGGCACAAGATGCAGCAGCAGCAGACACGGAGACGGAGGCAGTGCTGGTCCGAAAGCGCTGCAAACGGAACCAAACATCGGACACTTGAAATGCCACAAGCCCGTGTGTGGAAACTGCGAGGAGAGCGGAGGAAATCTGTGACCAGTGATCACAACGGCTCTTTGTTTTTGTTTTAGATCAACTCTTTTCCAGCTTTTTCGATTATTATTATTCATTTTATTATATATTTAGTGTTAAAATAAAATGTTTCATAATCAAATAAGTTACTTTTAATAGTTGATTTTCTTGTTCTGAGTTTTCTCTATTAAAATATTGTATAAATACGCAATAATTACGGTTTACTATGTGCGATGATTTGAATATTGATAAACGTATAATTAAACTTGTTAAAATGTACATTTTGGTATTATTATTTTAAATACAATGAATGCATTCATCACTCAGTTGGGTATTTACATGAGCGATTATAGAGTTTAAAATCTAGTGGTCAAAATGACTTACAGCCGTTCTAGTAGTGTTGGAATTCAGTCTCTTCTAAGGACTATCTAGCTCAGGGGTCACCGACCTTTTTGAAACTGAGAGCTACTTCATGGGTACTGAGTCATATGAAGGGCTACCAGTTTGATACAGAAATACTGAAATAACACATTTACTCAGTTTGCCTTTGGTTATATAGGATTATTAATGATTAATGATACTCATCTATGTGAAGACACTGATCACGTTAATTATTTCTCACAATAATTATCAACAATGGCTTAAAATGGTGGGAAACAGATAATATCAATATTCAATTTTCAGTTTTAGAACAGGCCTGAGGGCGACTCGTGTGGTCCTTGGGGGCTACCTGGTGCCCGTGGGCACCGTGTTGGTGACCCCTGCTCTAGCTCAACTAAGTAGTAACACAAGATACAACAATATCCAGGCTGAACCTACTTGCTGCTGCCTGCATTGAAGACCTTGTGTTAAGGTGAGAATAAAACTTTTGTCAGTGCAGTAAGAGGACGTGGAGGGCCCCAATGACTGGGTTTGCCTTGGGCCCCCAAATTACTAAATCTGCCCCTGATCGGGAGTACCGGGATTTTTCAATTATGGGCTGATGGACGGCCATTTTTTATTTTATTTTTATTTATCTATTTTTTTTTTTACTTTTTTTCTGCTGTGCCTTGCCTTGGTAACTATGATAACTCTCCCGGCCCGGGGAGAGAGACATGCACCGGCTCGGCCCACAGTGCTCAGCTGCAGACACAGCAGAGAGGAGACGACTGGCCCAGTGGCTTGTCTGTCTATAGAATACCGGGCCCAATGGCCCTATGAGAGGCGACAGAGCCCCAGGAGTCCCGCCCACGCATGTTCTGTGGCAATTCTGGACAGCTGTTTTTTTGTTTTGTTTTTTCTTCCTTGCACCGCCGATACGTACGCCACTGACTCACATGCATAACACCATCTACCACTGAGCAATGACTTCACATTTCTGTGCAACATATATCAATTATGTGCTATATTACATCTGATCAACTGTAATAACTTCATCGCTGTGCATCACTTTTCTGATCAAAAGTGAATCTACTGAAACAACTCTGGTGTAATAACACACATTCAATGCAGGTTACAATGTGTTTATCATAATTATTATTATCATTCTAGATTACGAGTTTTATCTAGAATTATTCTGTCTTTCTACCCATAATTCAGCTGTAGATGTTTGTTTACTGTTGCTGCTTCTGTGCCTGTCAGTTTTTATACTTCATTTTAAACTTCAGTATTTGTGTGTTCCGGTCCTGCTCTGCTGAGGAGTAGTGCTCCTCATTTAATTGTTTTCTGTACAAAGACAATAAATGCTTTCTATTCTTTCTATTTCATTCTTTGATTTACTTTTATTCCCTCACAAGTCACTTTTCATTGCGTAGACTGCTGCCAGCAGACTTTTACATGTTTGTGATTGGTTACAGTTATTTGAGGAATGTACATCTTTAATGACATCATATATCAACAAATGCACACAAACTTGCCAAAGCAAGACTTGAAGCTGGTATCAAGGAGGCAAAGTGGAGACATCAGCAGGGACTTGAGACAGACCTCAACACCAACAACACCAAGGATTCATGGCAGGCGGTCTAAAACATCACCACCTCCTGAGGACAGGCCACCGTCAGTATCCATAGCAGATGTGAACAATCCTGCTGAGGATGAATATGAGTAAAGCTGCTGGGCCGCCTGATAACATCTCGA
>NC_044206.1:27826528-27831528 GCF_900880675.1 Sparus aurata | reverse complement strand
ACCTGGGCAACCTGAGCTTCAACATCTGGAACAAGATGAAGGACATGGTCTCCTACACTCCTGTGGTTCTGGACCCAAACACTGCTCATCCAGAACTCATCCTGTCTGAAGATCTGAGCAGTGTGACTGTAGGAGAGAGACAGAAGCTTCCTGATAATCCAGAGAGGTTTGATTATTACAGGTCTGTCCTGGGGTCAGAGGGCTTTAACTCAGGGACTCACAGCTGGGACGTCGAGGTTGGAGACAGTACACTCTGGTTACTGGGTGTGATGGAGGAGTCTGCACAGAGGAAGAAACCCACACTGTCTGATATTTGGGGAATAGATTTAGATGAAGGTAAATACTCAACACAGTCACCATCAGCTCCAGATACTCAAAGTTCAGAAGAAGCTCCAGAGGATCAGAGTGATTCTGGACTGGACCAGAGGGAAGCTGTCGTTCTCTGATCCTGATACTAACACACACCTGCACACCTTCACACACACTTTCACTGAGAGGATGTTTCCATTCATTAACACTGATGCTGAAGTGAAGCTGTTACCAGTGAAGGTGTGCGTGTGACGGTGGAACAGAGCAGGTAGACGATCATTATATTCATGGTGTTATCTCACATCTTTATAAATGATTCACTCATTGTTTGATTCTTTTTCTCTCTGTTGTGATTTACATTTCTCATGTGTTAAATGATTTCTGATCGTTATGTTTGGTTTGTTTTGATCAACACTGAGTCATTGACACACTTGATGATTTAGCCGTGTGTGTGTGTGTGTGTGTGTGTGTGTGTGTGTGTGTGTGTGTGTGTGTGTGTGTGGAGCCGTGAAAAGCAGCAGAAACTTTATGGATCCAGAGAAACAATCAGGAACTTCATGTTTGAGCTGACGATCAGAACTGAAACCCAAGTAACTCGATTCTGAAATGCTGAAATGTTTAAATGTATAAAATGTTTTCACATAAAATCACCAAAATGTTTGTTGTGTTTCTTGACATGAGATGATTCCTGCTGTCAGTCTGGTTCTGTTAATGAGACATCTGATGATCTGTGTTCTGTGACCGTCTGTTAATCAATAAATACTTAACATCACTTTTTCTCCACTTGTCATTTTACAGAAACTTTTCACAGGATCACATAAATATCAGTTTATTTCTGAACACCAGTCTTTGGATGAAGCCTCCTGTGTCTCCACTAGATCCTGAAGCAGGTCAGGATCGGATAGATGGTATCGAACACCTCATAGATCTGAGCTTCCTGTTTCACTCCTGGAATTTAACACAACACTTCAAAATTAAAATTACACTTTAGACTTTCACAATGAAGTTAACAAAGGTTCTACTAGTCCAGAAATGTAAGAAACAGGTGATGCAGTAATAGAAGAGAAGATGTTTAATGAAGATGGGAGGTGATTCTGATTCATCCACATAAAAAACTCTGAACTACATCACCTTCCAGAGGACCTGGTTACACCTAGAACCTCCTCAGGTACCATTAGACCGTTAGACAACTTTTAGAACCCCTTAAAGAGCCCAGAACCTCGTCTGTGACTACCAGAACATCATAAAGGATCCACAGAACCAGATCCCCAGAGCTTCATGTGGTCACACGGTTAATGAACTGTGACGTGTGAACAGATTCATTACCACACAAACAAATGGTCCCAGATGAAAAGATGTTCGCAGTGATGCCTGGCGACACTTCATAGATGAGACCAGGAAACAGCTCTGGATTATAACTGTGGAGTTGGAAACACACAGATGCTGAGTCAGTGTCCTGCAGTACACAGCGGTTGTCAACACAAATTAGCTTGATTGGTCATTAGCTTGTTAATTCTAACTACTCCTTCGTTTGTTAGCTCTCACATAACCCCACAAAGTCAGGGCTAACAGCTACCTTAGCTCGGGGCTAACAGCTCCCTTAGCCCGGGGCTAACAGCTCCTTTAGCCCGGGGCTAAAAGCTCCCTTAGCCCGGGGCTAACAGTTGCCTTAGCCCGGGGCTAACTGTTGCCTTAGCCCGGGGCTAACAGTTGCCTTAGCCCGGGGCTAACAGCTGCCTTAGCCCACGGCTAACAGCTCCCTTAGCCCGGGGCTAACAGCTCCCTTAGCCCGGGGCTAACAGTTGCCTTAGCCCGGGGCTAACAGCTGCCTTAGCCCGGGGCTAACAGCTCCCTTAGCCCGGGGCTAACAGCTCCTTTAGCCCGGGGCTAACAGCTCCCTTAGCCTGGGGCTAACAGTTGCCTTAGCCCGGGGCTAACAGCTGCCTTAGCCCGGGGCTAACAGCTCCCTTAGCCCGGGGCTAACAGCTCCTTTAGCCCGGGGCTAACAGCTCCCTTAGCCTGGGGCTAACAGCTCCTTTAGTCTGGGGCTAACAGCTCCCTTAGCCTGGGGCTAACAGCTCCCTTAGCCTGGGGCTAACAGCTCCTTTAGTCTGGGGCTAACAGCTCCCTTAGCCTGGGGCTAACAGCTCCTTTAGCCCGAGGCTAACAGCTCCCTTAGCCCGGGGCTAACAGCTGCCTTAGCCCGGGGCTAACAGCTGCCTTAGCCCGGGGCTAACAGCTCCCTTAGCCCGGGGCTAACAGCTCCTTTAGCCCGGGGCTAACAGCTCCCTTAGCCTGGGGCTAACAGCTCCTTTAGCCTGGGGCTAACAGCTCCCTTAGCCTGAGGCTAACAGCTCCTTTAGCCTGGGGCTAAGCACAGTGTGAAAGCAGACGTTGAGGACTCATCAGTATTCGGTGGCTCAGATGACAGCAGCCTCCTGACCTGCATTTTTGATGCTGGCTGAACCGTTCCAGGTTGAGTGGGAAGATTTTCCATCTGGCCGTCATAGTCTGGATCTTAAAGTTCAAAGGGCGGACGGGGAAGCCCAGCTTCTGCACTTTTCTGGCGCACTTCCTGGCCCCCAGCCTCGCCTGCTGCACGCTGCACAAAGAAGAGGCAGAGGGTTCAATGACAGTCCAGAAAACAGAACCACTGTGAATGAAGATGAGTCCAGACAGACCTCTTGGGGCCTGTACACATAATTTTCCCAGATTTGAAGATGACTGCTGTGGTCTGCGGCTCACGGATCCTCATGACGAGCCCCTTGAAGAACTGGAACACAGGAAGCAGAGACTGAAGAACAACCGGCTGCTGTGCAGGTTGATTTCTAGATGGCAGTTTGCTTCATCCTGGACTGTAAGACAGGTTTACTCTTTTTGTTGTTCCCTAAACATCCAGAGGTAATACTTATATATATATATATATATATATATATATATACATATATATATATATATATATATATATGTTTTTAAAGAAACCCAGGGCTAGGACTATGGCTGTGTGGAGATTCTGAGGTCAATACTCAATTCTTTCTTTTGGTTCAAACCTTTTTTTAGGCACTCCCTGCTGGAAAAACCAACATAGACCAGCATATGTTGTGTTTTGGTGCTGGTATGCTGGTGACCAGCTTCCTCAGCAACATCACCAGCAAGACTATGCTGGTAGGCCAGCATAATTAATGGGACCTTGCTGGTGGACCAGCTTCATCGTGCTGGTCTATGCTGTTTTTTTCAGCAGGGCAGAGTGATCCCTCTTCACAAACAAATCAATAAAGGATCTCTGAAAAAGAAAATCCTCCAACATGTCCGAGCTGTCAGAGTTTCCTCAGGTACCAGTCAGCTGATCGTCTTCATCACACAGGAGAAGAGTCTGGAAGTGACGCTGCAGTCTAACGCTAAGCTAGCTCCAGGCTAACCCTAAGCTAGCTGAAGGCTAACCCTAAGCTAGCTGCAGGCTAACCCTAAGCTAGCTCCAGGCTAACCCTAAGCTAGCTGCAGGCTAACGCTAGGCTAAGGTGTGTCAAGAGATTTCCAGGTTCTGCTCTGCCTCATAAACTACATCAGTAAATCCCCATGTTTGAATTTCAGAGCGTTTAAGAGTCTTTTAAAGTAACTAAATGAGGCCGTCCACTTTACAGACCCACTTTAGTTACAAACTATTCTACCTCTGACTTTACAACATGTACATTGATCAGTTTATAGTAATTGTGTAGCAGGAACTGTATGAAACCACATCTTCATCCTTCAACTGCTGTTGACGATGCTGCAGAAACATCAGCAGACGCTGCAGGTGAAACTATTTCCCTCCATCCCAGAGAGTTTTATAACGTGCTGTAAACGACCTCATTAAGTAGATTCAGAGTCTGTTTTCTGGGTCCTGTTTCAGGTTTTAGTACCTTGTTTGGTTTGTACTCTACATTCCACGCTCTGCGAGCAATGAAGTCCAGGTCCAGACAGCAGCCCAGACTCATGGTCGACGTCACATTCCTGCACACACACAACACACAAACACTTGACTACAGCACTGAGGACTACAGGTTCAGACGGGAGGCTGAAGCTGTAGTTGAGTCTCTGCTGAAGAAGACAGTGTAACGGCACTGAAAGCTCCAGAACAGCTGCTGAATCCAGCCTACAGTATCTGTGGTCGCTCGGTCGCAGGCATCTCTGACGTGGGCCGAGGGACGGAGGAGGCTTCCTGCTCCGGCATCGATGAAGCGCCTAGGGCTGCTGCTGTTGCATTCTGGGAGTTGTAGTCCAGACTGCTGCTGTCGCCTGGAAACACAACAACAGTTCTGCTGTCATTCTGCTCACGTTCCAGCTCAGACACACAGTTTGTGGATCAGCACCTGTCATGTCTGCTTCCTCCTCGTACAGGAGGAGCTCATCGGGCAGTGCGCTGAAATACAGCTTGTCGTGCAACTCTTCCTTCACCTCCTTCTGCTCTTCTTTCACCTCCTTCTGCTCTTCCTTCACCTCCTTCTGCTCTTCCTTCACCTCCTTCTGCTCTTCCTTCACCTCCTTCTGCTCTTCCTTCACCTCCTTCTGCTCTTCCTTCACCTCCTTCTGCTCTGTCTTGGAGGACGAGACCTGCAGCGAGACACAACTGAGTGATTACAGCAAATCAGTCATCATCAATACAACAATCAATACACCCTGAGAAATAACCAGCTGTGCCTTCGTCCTGTGGA
>NC_044206.1:27822195-27826428 GCF_900880675.1 Sparus aurata | reverse complement strand
GCGGCTGGGGACGTCACACAGTTATGGACCGTCATCAGTTTAACCGCCAATCTGAATGTTAATGAGATGCGATAATAACCGTTTCACCATGGCAACAGCGACGACAGGCTGGTTACCAACGTTTTACAACCTTAAATTAGCAGCTTACAAGCTAATGTAATCAGCTAGCTAACCAACTAATACAGTCATGTGAGGAGCTAGCTGCCAAGTATGAACAAGATATGATAATTTTAACAACAATAATAATAATGATATAACAAAACAAAGATAACAAGATAATTTACAAGCTAGCTTATCCACTCATCAGGAAGCAAGTGTTACCAGAAAGCTAATAATTAAGAGGGTAATGTGATACGCTAGTAACAAGCTAATGCAATCAGCCAGCTAACCAACTAACACCGAGTAGGAGCTAGCTACCAACGGCTAACAAGATATTTAAACAACAACAACAACAACAACAACAACAAGCTAATTAAACAAACTAGCCAATCAAATATGTGATTACCAAGCCAATGTTACTAGAAGGCTAACTTAATAATTAAAATGGTACAATTACAATTTAGCTAAGTTATAAGCTAGTGTAACCAACAACTAACAAGCTACATTACTGCCATGACAGGAACTAATGAACACCAGTCTAACTGGCTAACAAGTCTGAACTACCAAACTAATTTTCTCAGCCAGCTTCCAACTAACTAGTGAACAAACAAACCAAAGTTACTAAGTAATGATCAATAAGTTACAAACTGTAGTTACCAAGCTAATATTATCAGCTAGCCACTAACATACAAGCAAATGTGTTACTTACTGGTGAAACAACTAACAAACAAGTTCATGTACCAAGCTGAATACTAACTACATAAGCTAAAGAGACCAACTAGGGCCAAACTTATGGCATCAGCTAGTGACTAACTAACAAACCAGCCTGTGCTACCAATTAGCAGGTTAGCTCCTGTTGATTTAAAGGATCAACCAGGAGTGAAAGTGACAGCAAACAGCTGCAAGCATGAAGATACTGAAGGAGGTTTAACACTCATCTGTCCTCATCACACTGACCGTCTGCAACACATCTGCCGTCACTGGTTTCAGTTTGGCTGCTGTATTTATGTGTTTAGACTGACAGCTCACCTGTTCTCACCTGGTCCTGGTCTCACACAGATATGGCTGAAGATGTCTGTGGATTCTGATAACTCCTTTGTTTTGCTGTCATCGCGAGACTCCAGGACGTCCTGCATCTTCCAGACTGCAGACGAGAGGGATGACATCCCAGGAGTGGGAGAGGAGAGGTAACTGTGTTTCTGTCCATGTTGTGTGCGTCCGTCGGGTCGTGTTCTGGTGCTGGAGGACTTGATGAGAGACGACTGTGATCTCCTCCCTCAGTGTTCTGGAGATGCTGAGCTACTCCAAGTTCTCCGACCTGGAGACATGGCTGTGTATGCCGTCCTCGCTGCTGCTGCCCAGGTCTCTGGACTCCACCCGCACCTCCTCTGCCTCCTCCTCTTCCTCACATGGGTCCAACCACTCCTCCCCGCCAATCTCCTCCTCCTCGTCACCGGCCTCCAACTCCCGTCGCTCCACCTGCAGCGAGCCAGGAGAGACCGGCTCACCACTCAGGTAACGCCAAGGTCAAAGGTCACCTGAAGGTGTTGAAGACAGCACCAGAAAGTTTGACTAGTTTTATTTAGTGTTTGTAGTTGGAGCAGCTGTTAATCTTTTCTAAATCTCTGCACAGATGAATCGTACATGTGGATAATCTTTGTGTTGCACACAGTTGTTCATGAGATGTGAAGTAAAGAATGAAGAGAGTGTTTTGAGGCTGGGATTGACGATCATATTGACCTCTGAGACTATTGATAACAGCCTGTGGGACAGAAGTGTCTGTTGTGATGATCCACTCCCTAACTCCCTAAATATGTGAATTTTACCTCCTCCTCCTCCTCCTCCTCCCCCTCTTCCTCCACCTCCTCCTCCTCCTCCCCCTCTTCCTCCTCCTCCTCCTCAGTGGTTATAGCTCATGCAGTATTAGTCTGGCACCATGGTGATGGCAGTAATGTTGGAGAAGATAAGCTGAGAGTCCATAGGGAGCCCGAGAGGAAACACTGGTGTTTATAGATGAGGAGGAAACACAGGCTAACAAAAGGAACTGTTGTCATCATGACTGAGTCGTACAGCTTCAGGTTGAAGCACACAGAACCTGTAGAACCAGATTAGTTTGGAGTGTCGGGTCAGTTTGTCGGCTTTGACTGGATTTCTGTCCTTTCTGTCAGACAGACAGGTTCTGTTAATAACAACTCTAGATATGTACAGCTGATCCTCGACCGTCCGTCATCAGAGTGTGGACGGACCGTCAGACTGTGTGAGACACTGTGTTTATGATATTTGTATGTTTGTGAACTGAGACATTATTATTTGAATTGGCTGCTTTGCTGCGATGTCAGTCTGTCTCAACATGTCGCACCAATAACACTGACAAATGACCCAGTTTTTGGTTTTCCTATTGCAAGTAAATGCAGCATTACCCCCCCCCCCCCCTCCCCCCGAGTCAGGTGAAGTTTCATCTGACACAAAGACCTCCAGACTGATTAGGATAAACTGTGAGATCTGAAGCACACACACACACACACACAGGTAAGCTAACACCCCGTGAACACTTGAGGACCGTTTCCTTCAGTGGACCTCGTCTTCACAGACGTGTGACTCTGAAAACCTTTTGACCAGCTTTTTAAACTCAGGTGCCACTTTCACAGAGAACACTCATCTAAAAGCGCTCGTGCGGCGCCTCGTGTCGGAGGCGTCGAGGGGTCGTCGGGGTCTTGCGTGCGATGCTTTGTAACACTGACGTGAAGCGCGTTGATCTTAGATGTTGAGTTGGGCTCAGCTGCTGGACTTTGTCTTGCGGAGGAAAAACAAGGGAAGCCGTCGAGCGAGAGGATCATGGCGGAGCCGCAGCTACGCGGTCTCAGAGGCCAGGTAACAAACACACTGTATGGGCAGTGGCGGCCATTTTGGACGTCCTTCCTGTAGCAGAGTCGGGTTCACTGTTGAATTAATCAGAATTCTCACAACGTGAAGCTAAAGGAGAAGCTGCATCAGCAGGTGGAGTTTGTGGGTGTGGATGTTTGAGTTTGAAGACATGACAGTAGGCTGCAGGAGGTCAGCAGGTGAACATGGCGGCTGTGATGTCACCGGCTCTTCTGTTTTTTAATCCCTGCAGGTCATCAGAGTCCACCTTCCTCAGCCCCGCACTGGAGAAGGAGATGCCGTTTCTAACCACATCCCTCCTCCCCATCCTCTCCTCCACCCCAACTGCTGCTGCTGTGCTAAGTGCGGGGGAATCAGCCGGAGACTCCGCCCCCTCCAGCGGCGTCAGCATCAGGAAGAGGCGGCGGCTCGCTGCCAGTCCTGGAGGCCTCCACTGGAACTCTGCAGGTGAGACCATGTTACCTGACACCTGACAGCCAATCACAAGCACTCTGATACACCCAACATCCGCCTGAATGTTGTACTAGGGTGGACAAAATTTTAGAAACACCTGTGACGATGTAGTCAAACTGTACGTGTGTGTGTGTGTGTGTGTGTATGTGTGTGTATGTGTGTGTGTGTGTGTGTGTGTTGTGTACGTGCCGTTGTGTCAGGATGGTTCATCGCAGCGTGTCGACGGGTGGTCTTGTTTATACTGTCCAGGGGCTTCACTTCCTGTGTTAGAGCGGCCGTCCTTTAGCTCCACCCTTCTGGAGAATGATAACGAGCTTCCTGTTGGACAGATTACAGCCCGGCTCCTCGTCTTCACTCCGTCTTTGTTGTTGAGTTTGAAATAGTCGGCAGCTTCTCAAACAGAAAGAAATAATGATCTTACTGTGTTTTTATGATTAAATGAGCTTTACTGTGGTCTTTGTGTGTGTCTGTCTGTGAGGTGATGCAGGAGGCTCACTGAACCTCCATCACACTCCACTTTATCCTCTTTGTTTGACCTCCTCTCACTTCTCTCGTCAGTGTTTGTTCTCTTCGGCCTCGAGGCGTTTTAAACCCTCTCGGGGAATCTGCTTCCTCTCAGCAGCTCTGCAGTAGTTCCAGACTGCTGTCACTTTATATATTGTGTTAGAAGATTCAGTTCCATCCTCGTAAAGATTAATGATTTGATTCAGGGACATTTTGTCATCTCGTTTCTGAAGATCTCGTTTCTGAAGATGATGAAAATATCAAAACTCTGCAGCTTGTGATTTTGTTGTCATA